>NW_028141170.1:692204-783541 GCF_030444845.1 Prenolepis imparis
AAGCAGTGGTATCAACGCAGAGTACTCTTGGCGTGTTGCGCGTCTCGTAAATGGCGTGCCAGTCTTGCACCAGTACTGCTGTTTCTAGATATATTTTCGGTTGTTCACGATCGACGTTTTCGCGTTTATCGCCGATCCGCGACAGTACGAGTGTGAGTTTAGTGTTTTTACGTGCTTAATTATCGTACAAATCCGATCGCGTCGCGAAATCGTGTACCGACATCGTGATCGCGATTGCACGGGCGAGTCCATTACGCGGACGACTCCATTACATGGGCGAGTCTACTACACGGGCGGTTCGAATTACTGGCTGCGCTTTCGACGCGAATTTCCGGAGTTTTTCGGCGTTGCCGATCCGCGATTTCTACGTCGTTGAATTGTGAAATATAAAACATTGTGAAATGTAGTGGAATATCGGCGACTTCTGGGTGCGTCGCGGGGGAATCGCCGCATCATCGTCGTTCGATAAAGCCATCCTATAAGTGAGCCTCGAAAAAAGCGGCGACCCGAAAACAGAGCATCGGTTCTATTCGCGCGCGAATAAGCTCTCGCGATTCTCGCGTTTTACCGAAACGCGTCGAAAATGTGATATTTAAAATCCAGGCGTCGCCGCGCGTCGCGAACGAAAAAAAATACGCGAGTGCAAGTGTTTCGAAGCTTCTTCTACGAGGAGGAGGTCCGGAGCCCGGGGTGGCATCGGGCAACGGCGGAGCAACCATGCGGTAAGCAGATTATAATTGAAAGAAATTTATATAATATTATATAAATATATAATTTATATAAATTTATTGTTTAAATTTTTATTTTATATTTACATAATTTGTGTTTTTCATGTTATAGATCAACGCTTTGTACTATAAAGCTTCGCCGTATCGGTGAGTGTATTGCATGTATACATACATATATGTATATATAACATTACCTGTATATGTAGATTAATCGCCAGAAATTAAATTGAGCGCAATTCCAATCTAATCAAGTTTAAACATCATCCTTTTTTATAGAAAGGTTAAAGTTATATTCATCTATAGCTAAATTCATTAGGTTTTAAAATATATTATAGAGACAGATGTTATTTTTGTATACATACACATACGAGATAAACAGCTGGAAACGAAGAAAAGAAGAAGTGAACTTGTAACACGATGCTTTTTCGATAATAATTAATTATAATAATAGAACAATCGAGTAATAGGGTGAGAGAGAACAATGTACATGTGTTTACGTTGCATCAGCGAGGTCAAATAATCTATTGCTCGCGTAACGACCTTCGCCTGCCGCAAAAAACGCGCAGAAAGCAGAATGGCGAGAACCATGGCGGCGGTACTATTGGCGAAATTGTGCTTTCGCTGTGTCGTACGCTTTTCTGACCGAGAGTATATGCGCTGAAGGGAAGAAGCTGACGGAAATTGATCGCCGAGAAAAATGGTACGTGAGAATGCGATCGGCCGTGACTGTCGTTGCTAAATAAACGCGTTATTGAATACCGAAATGTTTTGTGGCGATCTAACCTCATCGGACTTATCGTCGGCACAATATGCGTGTTGCATCATTTGTATTATTTATAATTGCGTCAGACATGTGCGTTGTCATGTATTCTGCTCTGTAGAATCTAGCATTCGAGTATCTCAGGAATTTATAGTGTTATTAATTCCATGTAGGTATCTTCAAATCTATTATAATGACTGTTCAAAGTCTTCTCATATGTTTTTCTGTATATTTTTTTTTACTAATTGAATTGCGTTTGAAAATATATTATTGTAAGACAAATAATCGAGTGAACGTTTGCATTATACTTAATATATATATATATATATATATATATTTATTTATTTTATTTTATTTAATACTGTGCTTGATAAACAATCACGTCATGTACCTACAACATTCATATTATATGAAATCTTTACTAAATTTGCATAATTTATTAATTAATAACTCCCCGTCTCACATTTTAGCCACTAAATTATTTTTTGCTTCATGCATTGGCAGAACCACTGCAGTGAATCTAGCAATGACATGGATGATGGCGATGAGGAGGCGTCTTCTTTGCAAGATGGAACGAACATTGAGGATGCCTTAACGTCTTTCAGGGAACAGTGGCAGCGAGAGTTGACAATATCACCCAAGCGTGATGTATCGAGAACATATTCACCAAAACAGCCTAACATCGAAGTCGCAAATGATGAAGCCTCTATTGAAAACAGGGTATGATAATTATATTATCTAAAAATAAGAAGTTTTACATTTTTATCATACATTATATTGTTTATTTTAGGCAAAGAATTTATTTCTCAAAGGTATTGAACATGAACAAAGCAGAAAGTTTTACGAGGCAATCCAGTTTTATAAGCGTGCGGTACAACTGGTTCCTGACATTGAAGTTCGTTTGTATGAATCGACCAAAGCGAAAACAAGAGACAGATTTGATTCCGATGACAACCTCGATACATTAGACAATGATTTCTCAACTAGCAATGACAGCAAAAATCATAACGAAGCTGATGGAGAAGAAACTGACTTGTTTTTGAAATTGTCTAAAATTGTAAATCGCAATCAGTGTGTATGTTTTCCAAAATTTGAACAAAGTGTAAGTATTTTATGTCAATCTATAATATAATTTTGAGTATTTTATACAGATATATTTTATAGTTTAATTTTTGGCTATATAATTGTATTTGAAAATCAAAATATGTGTTTCAGACAACGCATATATCTGCTTTGCCAATGGAGATAGTGCTCTACATTCTAAGATGGGTTGTATCTTTTGATCTGGATTTCCGGTCTTTAGAAATGTTCTCAAGAGTATGTCGTGGATTTTACATATCTGCGCGAGATGCGGAAATCTGGCGATTGGCGTGTGTCAGGTAAACATCAATAAATATTAGCGTTATTGGTTAATATAATTGAATCTTGAAATCGCTGTTGATAGAGTATGGGGTATGAATTGTGGTACTTGTGAGCCAAAATACCAATCATGGAGGGATATGTATTTGCAACGGCCTAGATTAAGATACAACGGATGTTACATTAATAAAACAAGTTATATTCGCGATGGAGAAAATAATTTTCAAGATCGTTTTTATAGACCGTGGCATCTCGTTGAGTATTTCCGGTACCTGAGGTATATAACTGCTTAGTATAATGTTATTGCTAGTATTTGTATTAAGCTTTCTGTTTCTGCAGCTTTAATACTACAAAGTGATTTACAAAATCCAAGAAATCTGAGAAATCATATAAAATTTTTTTCTAATCTATACATATCCAGGTTTCCAAAAATGGATTTAATAATAGATGATTCAAATTTACAACTACAACATATAACTTACAACAATTGCATATTAATCTATGAACTTGAAAGAAAATTTTTGATATATTTCAATAAATTTCGATATATTTATTAATCATGTACTAATATATTATAATGTATAAAAATTTATTATTTTGAATTAATATAGTGCAAAGAAAAAATTTATATGATTTTTTGCTTTATACTATCTTGATATCATATGATTGATATGATTGCGAATGTGAGAAAGAGCTATAGCCTTAGGCTCTTTATCAATGCATTTAGATTTTTTCCTGAAGGAAGAGTTTTAATGTTGACATCAACTGATGAGGCTCAAAATTGCGTAAATTTCTTACGAAACCGCACACCACGCAACACATCAGTTTTGATCGGTCACTATAGATTACACGATAATTATGTTACGCTAGTGTTGAAAAGACAAGAAACTAAAGGAATTAATTTCGCCTACAGAAGAAAGAAAAGAGAGCCAGTGCATGATAGTGGTGAACAAACGTTCCATATTGTAAGTATTAAAAACTGAAGAATATATCTGATATTGAAAGATTTATATGTGCAAAGATCATTTCACTATGTTTTGACATGCATGTCACTTTAGGAATTCGAGATACAAAATCATCACAGAAGAGTGAATTCGCAATTAAAATGGATCAGTTATAGTATTTTCACAAAATATAAAAACGGACAAGAAGCAAAGATTTGCTTGAAGGAACCATCTGTCAGAGAATTCAGAGTTTCGCCAATCGGTGGAAGATATCCACCTCTTAAATTCAGCAGGGTAAAGAGCTACACTCAGGAGAGCGAAGCTCCATTGCAATAATGAGAACGGCAACAAATAAATAGTATGAACCATAAAAGTACAATCTTGAAATATTCTTGCAGAAAAGAAATAGTGAATTGCAGTAAATAGTATAAACATGCATGAATAAATATGCAAAATCTAATTTCAATTAAATATATATTGGCACATATTATTGTGAATCATTAATTAGATATAATATATATTTTCGAAGATATTTTATTTCTCTTGTATGACGTTGTATTCTCTACAACGGTTTCTATTAATACATTATACAACCTGTAAATCACAACTACTTTTTTAAGTATGTTAGTTATGTCGATAACAACGCATTTTCAATCACATGGAGATGTAAATAAATTATTTATATATCTAATATATAATTAATAATATATAATTATTTATATTATTTCATAATGAGTTGTGTGTATGTTTAAGAACCTAAAAAAGTATGTAATATTCAAAAATGCAATTATAGGTTTTCTGTTAATACTTCACTAATTATTGCTTATCCTTAGTATAGCTAAGTTTGGAAGCGTGTGTTAATTAAATAAAATTATGTATAACAAATTTTGAAAATTATATATAATTTTGTAAAATTATATAATAAATTTTTTGGGCAACACACATTGCGAATTAAGATTTACAATCTTGCAATCAAAATATAATGATATACATCCACCTGTGGTATAAAAGAAAATGCAAGTCATTTATGTTTATTCGACATCGGAAATACGAAGTATACGTTCGTACTTTGCACTATATTATATTGCTTTTGCTACCAGATAATCTTTTCACAAAGTCGTGAATCTAAAAATTTTGGCTTTATTAAGTTTGTCTTGATCAATTATTTTATAATCTATAAATTGAAATTTACATCTCTACTTTATCTTTCATCAAAATAAAGTAGAAACTGATGTTTACAGAACAATTCTGGTACGAATGCGCAATGAACAATAAATTATACTATACTGGAATTGAACGTTCACTGATATTTTGAAAGTTTTATTTGCTTTTGTATATATATATATATATATATATATATATATATATATATTTGCAAATTCAACTTTTCATAAAAGGCTGATTTTACAAAAAGCCTGATGTATATTGTATATTGTAAAGTGTAACTGAATGAAAAAACTGAACGTCTAGAAACATGTATATTGTAGAATAACTTTGATAGAGGTATGTCTGCACAATCCGAAAATTTGTAATTTTATTTTATTTTATTTTATTTTTTATCTAACGCACACATCTGTCGCTTGCTCAAATTCGGCACGAGAGTTCAAAAATTTCTTCAAAATACAGAGTGTATCAGGGTATATCTATGGGACAAACTTCAGGGGGTATAAAAAAATTAAGAAAATATATTAATATTTGTTCAAAACTCCGACGTAAGAACTCCGTAAGGAGCTAAGCGTTTCTGTTCGGATCACCTGTAAAATAGGCAACCATACACAGATTGCATAACATCTGACAATACTAATCCTAACAATTAAATTGCGCCAGATAGGCTATTTGTGTGTTTATGTTTAAACATATTTTTAAGAATGACAAAAATATTCAGTGTTTTTTTTTAAATATTTCAAATCTAAACTCTCGTGCATGATATATCTATGCTAAGTTCGATTGTGCCTTAGGACGCGAGGACGTGCAGACCTTTAGACTCTGGAATTATTGCATCATATACACTGAGAAAAAAATACTGTTGAATCAACAACATTTTTGTAGTTAAATTTTATGTTATTAATTCAATGATATTATTAATCTAATCAAATACGTCAGTATATACTATTTTTTTCTCAGTGTAACAATAAACATATTTTTTATACGCGTTATATTGCTTTCCAGATATCACCTATTATACTTTCTCTCGCTATGTATTGATAAAGTACATACAATTGACTATTGAAAAATTCTAACTTCTTTTAATAGACTCTCTTATTTGT
This sequence comes from Prenolepis imparis, assembly GCF_030444845.1. Taxonomy (NCBI): domain Eukaryota; kingdom Metazoa; phylum Arthropoda; class Insecta; order Hymenoptera; family Formicidae; genus Prenolepis; species Prenolepis imparis. Next base: position 698,263 of record NW_028141170.1, read on the forward strand.
TCTCAAGGAATCAACTATGTTAAGTGTAAAGAATAAGCGAATTGTAAGAGGATGTGACTGATAAATATTTATTTTGCGTAAAATTTATTTCTAATTCTTCGAGTTTTTTTAATCTCTGCATTTTTTTTCCTCTCTCCTTTTATAATATATACTATATAAAGATATATTAATTTTAATTTTTTAAATATTTTTAGAATATGATTTAATTTCTCAATAACAATAAAAATATAAATTGAGTTTAAATACATGAAATTATACTAAAATGTTAGCATGGAAAGAAGTTTAAAACATGTACAATTTTGAATTCAAACATTTTGAATTCAATTTCACAAATTATAACACAAAAAGTTTTGATGCAACATAATGTGTTTTCACTGTCTGTGACAAAAATAATTTGCATTTTTGGTATAAATGCGTCTGCTTCATTAAAACTGAAAGATATATGAATAATATTTTTTCCCAACTATTTGTCATCTATAAATATTTTAAAATAAATTATTTATCTTTTCAGACAAATTCAATTCAGTAGGCTCACTTTTCTCTCACTCGCATCAAATCCACCAATTTATCATTTCTATTAATTTATCTATTGTTTGCAGCGGGGAAACTATAGATTTCCAATTATTATGCGACATTCGATATGATAAGTAACCGTATGTACTTTGTACTCATGATTGTACTCAAGCCGTTCTGCGATGATCACATAAATTAAATAACTCTGTATTATAAACTCTGTCATATATATATATAATATATATATATATTATATATATTATATATAATTGTATAATATATATATAATATTTCTTTAATATTTATAGATTTATCTATTATATTATATATATAGAATTAAGCACACTTTCTGGTCTCCAAGTGTCGAAGCGCTCGACTAATCGCCAGTTGTTATAGGCTCGGTTTATCACAGACTGCAGCAAACCGTCGCGTTTCTCATTTTAATCACAGTTCTTCGCGATCCGAAGGAGGATAGCTTGCTTTATTGCACGTAGACGGATCGGACATCCAGGCGAGGTCCTTCAAAGTGGCGGTATGCATGGAACACACCGCCAGGACGACCAATACGTGCATTACATTATGGGAATTTAGCACTAGATCCAATCTGCCGGGAATCCACTTCTCTGGAATGCGAAGAGCGCCGATGGTTGCACCTATCACAGCTACGAGATCCTGCAAATTAATCTCCGTTATTAATATCGGCTGTAAATTCGTTTGCGCGGCTATCCGGAGTGTGAAAATAGAATATAAGAGAAAAAATGAACCTGTAATATTATATGAATAAGGGCGTCGGGTGATCCGCCACCGATGCCGAAACATCTCAACGTCATGACCAACATTCTCATGAGGAAAGGAGGGGCGAAACATAAACGTCTTTCCCATGGTGATCCCGCAGTCATCGCCTATGCGAACGTTTAAAATCGTCATTGTGACGAAACGTCAACTAATGTTAGCTGTATAAGCTAGAAAATATCACCTTTAAAAGTCCCCAAAAACTGAGGGTGCAGTAAATAAAAATGCAGCAATACCAAATGTTATCGGCGAGGCAATGAACCGCGGCTGCCATCATCGGTATAGCTCCTGAAATCAATTGTGCGTGAAATAGAAAAGTGTTTACTTAAACTGTTTAGCGAGACACTTTACGTTTAAGCAAAAATTTAGTTGCGCTTTTTGTTTGAAGGACCGATCACAATTAAGAGATCCGTTCGAGATACAAAGTCTCGTATGAAAAATAAATCTTATTAGATAAATTAGTCATATATCTGTTCTTTCATTCATTTTTGTCTTTTTTCAGAGAGAGGCTCTCATATCTACAAATGCATCACGCACCGAAACTCTGGCATAGCCATATGCCGATCATATCGACTTTCAGCAGTGTTCTGTAGAAGCCTTCGTCATAGTTCACGTTCATGAACAAATGATACAGGAAGGATCCCACCCACGGACTGACGGCACCGATCAAGTGACACCAGGACAGAATTCCTACGAGAGTTCCTTTTGTGTTCCATGGAAGTAAATGTGGTACGGTCAGTAACATGTAGAGGATAGCGAATCCTGAAATCACACATGATTGCTCTCACTCACCGAGTGTTTTTGAATACTATATATGTATTTTAAGACGAAACTTCTGATATCGTTTAAAAAGTATTGTCACATTGCGATAATCCACTTTTGACAAATTTTTGACAGAGAGAAATTATATTACTTAAAAATGTTCATTAATATTAGAGAAAGAGAGAGAGAGAGAGAGAGAGAATTTCCATTAAACGAATTATATAATATATAAGAATGAGCTTTCTAATCTTTAAATTACATTATTTTATGTTTCACCAGTGATTATCAAAATCGACAATAGTGTCATTAATGATAACTGAAAAAAAATTCAAACGTTTACGAAAATTTTTAATTTTCTTAAAAAATAATTTTAAACGGTCTATATTAACGAGCCTCTTCATACACAGTGGAAAGCTCTGACCTACTAAGATTTTATTTCACGCACATGTGCGCTGGTCGATACGTGAGATTTATATACAGGTTGGTCCACTAGAGAAACACAGAACATCTCTCCGAAAGAACGTTGGCGTGTAATTTATAGCATTTTAAAAGGCACAAAGGGATTTTCTCTCTGTTCTCTCTATAAAAGGAATTTCGGGAATTTCGGATTCACTTTCATGTCCGCGCTTTATATTGCGGTCTATTTTATACACGAATGAGCAATGTCGCACGAGGGACAATCACGTCGCCTTTTTCTCGAGCTTTATCTCATGTAATATGTGAAAATTGTGATAAATCGTTTACTAGCTCGCGCTCTTAGAAATTTATCAATGAAGGATCAGCTTTGGCGGGAATATTATATGGTTTTGTTCTCATCGATCGCGTCCGTTACCCTGCAATGCGTCTTCGTTGAGCGCGATGTTTTCACGGAAGTTTGGCCTTGATAGCTCCACCTTGACTTTAAAGCTCTTAAGGGATCCAATCCACTTTTCTCGCTTAATACAGTTACGAGGATGGCAAATCTCGTCGCTGATATAACGTGATGTTACGTTATTACTTTTTATGGAAAATTAATTATACGAAGAATAATAATAACTATTATTTTGATCAAATTCATTTATACAGATTGATTCGTTTCACTTTACAATATATAATTGGCAAAATTTATCAAGGCTCCACTGCTTGCTTATGATAATTTTTCTATTATTTTTAAGCTCTGATATCTTTTTTAAATATAGAGAAATTGTTCATATATATACATTTAATATATATCAAATTTTTAGCGCACAAATAATACTATTTTAAGATAAAAATTGTATTACAAATATAAAATGATAAATCTTTACCTATTTGTATTTTCAATATTCATCTAATATTCATTACTATTCATCCAATTCCAAAACACTAAATTAATTATATTATTCTAGAATTAATTCAACATGTCAAAAGATAAAAATATTGTACGAATGCTCCAGGATTTTTTATGTTATATAATTATAGCAGTTGATGGCTCGGAGGTCAGATTTTTTAGAAATCTGTACTTTTGATACGTAGTCTGATAATGATAATCAATCGCGGGTGAGATCTGGGAGGAAGTACCGAAATCCTAATAGGACGAAATTATAATACATTATAAATAAAAAGGCAAACAAGAGAGAGAGTTGAATCCATAAACGAATCTAATTGCATCCAACGTTCTTTCAGAACTCGAGCACTATATGCATCTCTCACCATGCGTCAGGGTGTTAACGGTCTCATTGTGGATGTAGAAGAGGCTACCGAGGCATTGGCGGATGGTCATGAGCGGCCTGTAACCGGTGTGGATGTGCGGATTGAATTGGAGATGAGGGGGCATGTCGCTCCATCGTCGCAGCAGCAGGACCTTGGCAGCCGGAGTTTCCTCCTGATGCACGACGGCCTCGGTGCCGCCGTGCATGCTCGCCCCGTCGTCGTCCTGCTGACGCTGCGCCTCGTCCGTGTCGGTGTCCTGATGCGGCGGGGCCGGCACCGCATGGCGCGGTCGCTCGTCGGCCCGAAACGGCGTCGTGCAACGCGCGAGGATCCAAGAACGTCCCCGAGGAGAAGAGGATTATTCACCCGTAGCGATTGGCGATGACGACGGCGCAGCGGCGAGACGCGAGGTACTCGGAGTACTCAAATGTACGCGACGAGGTACGAGGTACGAGGCCGCCTCCGAGGCCGAGCTCCCAACGGCGGCGACGTCGTTACTGCATCGCGGCGCCATCCCCCGCTTGCGCGCCGCGCCGCACCGGGTGGCAGCAGCCGTCATCCGCACGCGATTCGGCCTCTCTGACGGTCCCGTCGTCACGGCAACCCTCATCGATCCCATCACCATCACTCCGCCCGAAGCCCGAAGCTGGGAAGGCATATCGCTCTCTCTATCGCGCGATCTTGCGGTGTCATGTCGCGGATGTTTGCGACACTTGGGATTCTCTCATTAATTATGTATTGCAATTTTAGACACGCGAACGGAGAGTTAGATGTGCTTCGGATATCAACTCGTTCCCACTCTTTTCCCCTAACGTCGCGCGATATTGATTCCCTGTCTATCGTTCTAGCCAATCTAGTCGAACAATTAAAGCGTTAAATGAAACGATACAATATATATAAAAATAACAAAAATTAGATACGTTTTTTTAGAGATTTGTTTCAACTTGATGACATGATTTAATTTTAAATACAATCAGTTATATTACAGTTAGCGTATAGAAACAACGAGGATATTAATAAAAATTGGGGCATTGATGTAATTGCGTCTCAACTAAACAGGACTGGAATTTTAAATAGAACTCATCGAATATAAATCTCCTGAACGTTCTATAGATCCTCCACGCGTGACCTATCGACACAATTTCGGGGGTTGTTTTTCAGCTACTATACGATATACCGCGAATGCCATCCCCTCCGCTTGCGTTATGCATTATGCAAGATATACATACATACTGTTTCAAGAGCTTTTCATCGACAAATCGAGTATCGCTACGTGCTCGCGCAGTTGAATCACATTAAGGACAATCATTGCATCAAGCATTATTTTATTTAGAATACAGAAACATATCATATAAAAATACGCTTCTACGCATATATGACACGTGGCTTTAATATATGCATCGATATAAGACAATCAATCGAATCTGTTAAAATAAAATGACTACGCGAGATAGGTTGACTGTAGCTTGTTTTCGCATTATATAATGCGTCATATTAACAAACGTCAGTCATTCAAAATCCTAAAGAACGACGGTGACACGACCTAGACCTTTTTTCTCGTCGGCGACCTTTCGGAGCCTTCGCGGAGTCGAGCTCCTGTCACTACCGTCAAGGACAGTCGTTCTGGTCCACAGATCTCTTTCAATCTGTAAGCTCGCGTAATTTTTCGATCATAAAGCGAGATCATCGAGCAGATCCGAGTCGAATTTTTTCCCCTAACTTTCGGTCTCAATTTTTTCACGTTTATAAATTCTAGAAGAGAGAGATAGCTCTAATTTATATAGAAAGCTCCCACAGGAAATGAGCAGTTTATCACATCTTTATAGAAATTAATGGTCTATAACTTGGACCATCAATGACTATTTATTGCTTTTCAGTGACAATACACTGATTCTCCATTTAAGAGAGAATAGATTGAAAATTGATCGAAAGTAGAACAAGAATTTCGATTTGGATATACTATATATAACAAATTCCCTGATGTATGAAAACGTTTTAGGATCTGAGACGGCTAGTGTACGATGGACACCAAAATCCCCGACAGACCATCCGTCGACCTTCATCCGACATCGAAAAGTCCGCATGCTGTGTTCGGGGTGAACTCCACCGTGATAGCGCAGGCGCCGGACGATAAGGTCCACTACCTACAGCGGCTACTTCTGGTGAGTGTCGCGTGCGCGATTAAGATGTGTGCAAGTACCGCGTTGCGTTGCCTCTTCAGATTGTCCCCGAGGGGTGTCCGCGGCGTATCTCGCGGCTACTCGATAGGTTCGGATAATTATGATCGACTGTGTCTCGCCATGCAGGTAGCCACCCCTTCCGGGTCACGCGCGACGTTATTTAGGTTATTTCCAGGTCTTCGGGGTCTAACTCGAGCTTCACTATCGTTTCTTCGCCTTGAGCAAAACTGTAACGTGAAAAGCGGTAGCGAGAGCAGGCTAATCATTATATATCATATATCTATCAATTCAATTCATTCACATTTTCTATGCAATTCAGCCGCGATCCTCGTGCATTCGCGAGTTCGCCATCGGCGCAAGCCCATGCAAGTCACGTGGTTTCATGCGCGAGATGATCGAGCTCTTGCATTTGTATTATCGACGTTCTGTCGACTGAGCGAAGATTAATTCTGTCGTAATTGCGCTCATTTTACAGAAGTTGCGAAACATATTTATATTAAACCCGCATTATGCATTCCTCCTGAAATATTTCGTTTCTCAACATCTATCTATTGTATTATACGCGATGTAATCTAATAGAATCAAGAATATATTAAGCTATATAGATAATATTAAATATCTAATTTTTAAATAAAATTTGCTTACTCTAGCTTTTAATAGATAATTGGTCATGGCAACGCAAATAAGTTAATTTGGCTTGAAGTTATACAAGTGTTCTCCATTTGTCGCAAAACATAAATTTTAAATATACATATATTAGAATACATAAATTTTAATCACACTCGAAATATGAATTTAACATGATTTGATTTTGTTACAGCATACCTGCAGGGAATTATGGACGATTCCAGAAGGTGCGATAGCGACGACGACAGCAAATTATTTCTCCCATGACCGATCAAAATATATCTCGTTTGGCGTAGTGACTCAGGTAAACATAATATAATATTATAAACGACTCTCCCGATTTTTAAAATCAAAGTAGTAACGCTATAAAAAAATTCAAATATAAAAGATAATTTTCTTATGCGAAATATTGTTCTCCAATCTTTCCCTTTTTCAGTTCTCTAAATTTTAGTTTTTAAATCAATGCATATTACAAAAATTGCGCAAACGACCAATGATGTAATCTATCCCTTTCTTTTATTATTAGATTTACATGCACGTTTTTCTATGTATTTTTCGACATCGCAAACATTACGACAATACGGGAATTTCTGTTATTAGTTACTGTCTGATTTCTTATACTATTTATTATTTTTCTAGTATTTCACAATTAAGTGACCACACACAGAATGAAAAGGCAAATAAAAAGCACAGTCACGCAAATGTAAAGTAATGGAAAAGCAATGCAAAAGAGTGATAAATAATAGAGACTTAAAATAAACAACATATAAATATTTCATTCAGACACACGAGACCAACGTGATCTTATTGTTAGATTAAAATGTTTAAGAAAATTGGGTTCGATTTTTCACTATTTCACTAAAATTAAAAAAATAAAATAATTAATTAAAAAAAACAAAATTATAAATAAAAAATTACAATCATTTATGTTTTTTTCGCCAAATTACAATAAATTAATATAATTTATTTTATAACTGCTCCATCATTATTTTGCATTTACTTTAGAGGAATATTCTTTCTGCGCACATATTTTTTCAATATCTAATCTCATATAATAATTCATGATACTTTACATTGGTCGTTGCTGACTAATATGTTGGAAATTGATAACAATACGATCTTCTTATGTTATATCAACACTCGCGGTGTGGTGCCACCTAACGTGGACCACTTTGTCAGTCATCAGTCTGGCTCGCATATTTTCGTGTGCGTGTTGCTAAATGTCGCATGTTTACATGTTCAGCTCGAAAAATATCGTCTACCCACTGCGTTCCTATTATTGCTAATATCAATTATGATTTGGCGTTTAATAGAACATGTGTTGAAGGAAGGCATTGCATGGATAACTAACAAATGTATTTGGAACCAGGTACATTAGATCTTTATAATTGATATAAAATGCTACTTAATTGCGTGTAACACGCATTGTTCCCTTGATACTATATTATTGTTTACAGAAAGTGTTCCGAGCAAGGGTATAAGAATCAGTTTTTTTTTTTTTATTTTTAAATTGAACGAATCGTGTATGTTTTTATTAAATGTATCTAACACGCGTATTTTTGCAAAACTTAATTTTTAAACTTTCGAGTATTATTATTTTGTCTCCTAATCGCGTGTCACACTTTATCGTCATAACTAATTCGTTATCTGTAGTAGACAAGACACAAATATATATGTTATATAAGCCTTTGAATTAAATGAAATACGATTTTATCATGCGTGTTTCGTGGATTCCAAATTTTTCTAATAATTGTCAAAAAATTTGAAGTGTAGCTTACATCTACATTTATATAAAAGAATCGCATTTATTTATCATTAATGATGCTTCATGAAGCAACATCGAAAAATGTAGAAACTGATAACATAATGTGTGTGTGTTAAAATATATATAATCTATTATATTAATATAAAATATAATATATATAAGATTACATATAGATTTTCTTTACATATAGGTCGAAATTTGCCTAGTACTTGAGAAAGTACAAGTTAAATTCGTATACATTCGTCTTGTTTCGTGCATTATCGGTCATTCTTAGGGGCGGCTCATTCCTCACAAACGATCATGGCAATTGCTGAATAAAGAGAAAGTTACAAGAAAAAATTAAAAATTATTATCATACTTTATTATTGATAAATTTAATTATACTAATATATTTAATTTATTTTTTGTATTTTTTTATTTAATTTAAATTAAACTAAATATATATTATTTCGATACGTATACTCAATTATAATGTATTTTATATTTTTCATAAACAAATTTTTTGATATACGTTTTAATTTGACTAACTTGGTGTACGGCTTATAAATAATTTCTTTAATAGCACGCGTATAATTTATGGAAAGTGGATAATTGTTGATATTTATTGAATTTGTTTGATTTGCGCACTACTGTACGTAAGAGCCCGTAAAGGGCCACGCGTAGACACGTCCCTGGCTTGTCGACGGTCGCCGAGTAGAGCCGAAGAGGCCTCGGACCAATCGCATTGATCCAAAGTCCCACGTCGCGGTCGCACATACTATACTGTTACTGTTGTACGTCGCGTACAGTCGTGCTCTCGGACGTTTTAGTGGGTTCAATTTGGGACCAAGCGAACCTATTCTGCCACTACGACGTAAGTCTACACTGTAAATTTCCATCAGCTCGATACATAACGTGGATAACAAATCCATCCATCGTGTGATATCCGGACTAGGGTCTGTGCGTGGTTGCTGTGCATTCGTTTCCTCTAATTTTGCTGCACCTCTGTAATTCCAAGATGGCCGCCGAAAGGCCCCTTATGGTGAATCTTGTGCGCTCTCGCACACGCAATTCCTCGCACGCTTCCTTCCGCTTTGCTCGGTCGCCGTCCTCGATCGTCGAAAGGGACGAAAGGGAGTCGATCGCGGAGTCGACCGAGCCCTTCGGGCCTCTCTCGACGGCGCTCCGACCTCCGAGTCGTTCCTCGTGGAACGTCGACGTGCCGCCGTCATCGATCCCGACGACGAGGCCACATTCACGCCGCAGCGCTAATCCAATTTCACGCCACACTGCCGATCATACATCATCCCGAGCATCGTGTCATCATCTCATCACGCGCGTCTCTCTTCCGCCGCAACTTCCGTCCGCGTCCGCCCAAGCATTTTGGCGGCAATATCGTCTGAAAATCGCGAATAACGCGCGTCTCCATCGACGTTACACGACGTGACGCAACGCGCGAAACGTGCGTCTCTAGAGTTTTTTAGAGCGAGAGAGAGAGAGAGAGAAAGAAAGAAACGTCGCACGGGTGCATCTTTAACATTTCGCGTCCTTAAAGAGAATATCCGCGTAGTAGACGTCTTGGTTCTTCCCCCCCCCCCTCTCTCTCTCTCTCTCCCTTTCTCTCCCTCCCACCCTCCTTCCCTCGCGCGCGCGAAGAGTGGGCTGTAATCCGTACGGTGGTGTCTATGACGCTTTCACGAATGCGACTGCCCACGTTTTGCAGAATTTTATGAGCCGATGTCCACGTCGTTGTCGAAAAACAGTGTCGTACCGCAAGCATCATCACGCTCCTGGATATCGTCCGTCTTCGATTTCATTTGGGATCAAGTGAGCCTGTTTCGCCTTCCTAACGTAAGTACACGCTCGTCGTATGTGGGGAAAAAAAGAGAGAAAAAATTCCGGTTCTCGTTCGGGATCCTTTAACCACCTTTTACACCTGTGTCTATTCGATTCGTTACGTCTATCCGCGCCTGTTGGTTTCCGATTCGAAAATCGCGTTATCGTTATTCGCGACTCGCCGCTCGTCGACTTATCGAGTAACCTTCATCTTGTCGCAACTCATACTCATACTCATAAACTGCAATCGCATGCATGATACTTACACTCTGTTACATCGACAGTGTGGTTTTTAACTATTTTTTTTTAGATTTTAATAATATACTCATAGCGTACTATGTATGTGTCCCTTTTATAATGTTAATATGCGATTATTCCTTCAACATATGTTTTAACATATGCTTAAAAATATGTGACAAAATGCTTGAAAAAAAGAGATTATGTCGTTTATATAGATTTATACAATAATCATTCGTCTCTTTATTTTAATTGTACTCTTTATATACTTTATATACTTTAGTACGTATCTTTTTCATTGTCATTTTATTTCCAATAAAAAATAATAACTATTAAGACTGACACATGCAATAATATAATAGCAGGGAAATTGACGGAGCAAGAAATCTGAATCAATCATGATCGCTTTCAGCAATGTTGTATATATTCTCTATAAATTGAATTGCACTCTATATGTCTGAGTTAATGTATTTTGTTTGAAGAGAGATTCTCGTTCGTTCTCTTTCTAAATTTATATTTTCTATTTTTATAATATGCGTATAGGCAGAGGTCAATTGAATATATTAATGTAATTGATATAAATTGGTGCAAATATTTCTCAGAATACATGAATGAAAGAGCTATCGATCCTTTCGCCTCCATGGTTTTCTCCGCTTTTTTATTTATTTTTTTTATTTTTTTTTATTTTATATTTTCTGCACTTGAAATAAAACAAATATAGAAAAAAAAACTCCAAGAAAATAAGTACTATAGAAGCGACACAAAATCAAACAAGCGAAAGCATTAAAATCTTGCTTATATTAGATATATTTTTCCTATCCTCGTCTAGCTTATGCGCATTGACCCTTCATCTTGGTTCTGTTCATCGAGGGACCTCGATGTAAGGCAGGTAGAAAAAATTTCTTCGGGTTTACTCGACGTTTAAACTATCTGTCTATCCAACTCTGAAAATAACATCGTTCAAAACTGGTCTGCTGCACTGCAAGATTTTATAATGATGAAAATACGTCCCTGTAAAGGATTTAATATTATTATCCGTCTACACAATTGGAGCTTTTCCGAATAAAATTGATTAATTTTTAATCACAATAATAATAGAATGTATGTATTTATACAAGTTATACATAAAAATATCTTGTTTGTTGCAGATGCCGCGAAGCAGAAGGCGTCACCGCTCTCGTAGCCATTCGAGAACACGTTCACATTCTGTGGGTTCCCCGCAGTACGAGCATAAACGCAGACGTATCTACGAATATGAGAGTCCACAGAGCAAAGGAACTTATAGGTAAGTCGCCACGTTAGTCTTCGAACCGAGCGTATATTCCCCTTTTGTTGTCTTCGACAATGCGTATACGATGCAACGTGTTCAAGAGAGAGGTAATTCAACACAAATTTACAAAATCATTCAATTTCGCTCTATATTACTGAGCTCCAATATCAAAGAAATATATTTATCAACATAATTTGTGAGAATAAAAATATAATAGTTTAAGCAAAATAAAAGATTAAAGAATCTTTAAAGTGCGTCTGAAAAAATTTCATGCCAAATCCATATGCAATGATGTGTAAACAGATTACTTTATAACGATTTATTTTAGAAGATATTTTCATAGAATGTGTATACCCCTCTCTTTTTTGCTTCCCATCGTTCATTGTCAAAGAAAGAAAGTTGCAAGAAAAAGGGGGAGAATACTCGAGAGAGGGAACCAGTAGCTGCAACCAGGCCAGAACAACGCGAACGATCTCTCCCTCTCCCGTTCCCACGTTGTTCTAACCGGCAATAGAGCTTCTCCATGAGGTCTTGATGGCTATCAGTTGTGGTCCGTACGTTCGAGCTTCAACAAGCCCGCCCAACAGAACAGACCGGTCCTCGTTATTTAGAACAGTTAGCGGAGATATACGTGAGTGCCGATGCGAGTGTCGTCGGCGATTTCTGCAAAATCAACCCGCGTGATTTACGTCGAAGATAAGAGATCCTGCGTCACTTCTGGAGTGTAGACATTTCTAATGACAATTATACTAAAATTTTGTTGTCGCATCTCGAGAGATAATATCGGCTTCTTTTCGGATTCGCAAACACTGAATCAATATTTGCAGCATTACCAAATTGAGTTCTTCTCGTTACATTTTCCTTCTGAGAGATTTTTTTTGCATTGTCTGCTCGATATAAGGGGGGGAAAAATCTCGTCGAAACTATCAGACGTCTGCTTCCATTACGCAAAGTTATTTCACGATGAATCACTCTATGAAACATTTATTTATAGTTTGTAATCTGTTGCGCCGCGTTTTACTCGCGCGAACGTTGCGGATAACATAAATCTATGAATTATGCGAAAAATGTGGAAAAAGGAGGCGAAAATATTGCAAATAATATATTTTCAATCGGAATTTTCCGTGTGTATCTGTTATTGCAAAAAAATGCAAGAGTATGTATATTGGTGACATCACGAATATTAAAGTCTAACGAAACAATAGCCGTATATTGTATAGATAAGATAAGAGTTTTACATGCGATTTTTTTTCAACGTAATATTTTCGCCTATCTACCTTTTTTTGCTCACAGGCAATTCGATCGATCGTGAAAATTGACAATTAAACTCTCTAAGGTATATTCACATCGTGGTTCATTAATTATGCATCTCGCGAGTATGCGGGTACGAATTAATTAAATATTAACCGATTAATTAAAAGGCTCTTTAGACTTCTCTCATTTAATAAGACCGCTGCTTAATGAACGAGTAGGAGCAATTTCTTCTCGCATTACTTCCTGATCTTCTAGGTCAGTGACTGTAATCGCGATATCGAAACAAAATCTTAAATACACGTACGAAATTATCATTCGTCTCGCATCATTATATATAATAGCAATTCATTGTCCGCTCGAGTTCGCTTCCTGCTGAAATTAAAGACGTCAATCATATGGAATCGATAAAGGAGATCAATGACCCAAGGACGTTTTTGGTTAGATGTAACAAATCTTTTGTTGTGTAGCTGACTTGCAGAGAGTTTTAAAATTAGACAATCACAGTTGCGTCATGATGACATGTATTAGTAATATAGCGTATTGTGATTATATTTTGTCGCGAGAATGGCTAAGGTTAAAGGCAACGTAAAAGATGATTCATTTTAAACCATCTTTTCTTCCAAGCACACTTGAAATAATCGGTAAATAATTTCACTGAATGAGATGCTATGTGGATAGAAGAGCTCTCCTGTCAATTGGCGAATTCGCGAATAAATTATAAGAATTATTACCGCGCTTGCCCTGGATTCAAATTTAAATTCTTGTTGAAATTGTTGGGTCTCTTCGGCTTTTTTCGTCTCTCGAGATTCCTTTTTAAAGAAAATGTCTCCGATTGAAGTTTCTTATGCTAATTGCGCCAATTAATGAACGCAGATTGTACGCTGATGTGCATCTGTTTGTGCAACGGTAAACTGTAATTGACGAAGGTTTCTTCATGCTCGGTAAACTGCTCGAAGAAAGTCCATTACGGTGGAGTCTCGCACGCGAATTTCCCATCGATGAAAATCGCGGTTAGAGATGGCCTTCGGGCTATAACAAGTAATCGAAATACGTGCATCTGTTCTGTGGAGGAAATTGCGTTTCTTCTATATGAAACAGAGATTCTATTAAAAATCATGCAACTGTTATTTTACATCGCGATTTTAAAATCAAGTTAAGCGCGATGGATGAACGGAAACTTGCGCTAGAAGAGTTTAGAATCGCTTTTATTATCCATACGATTAAAAGAAAACAACAATTTCAATTCCTCTCCGATGGACGAAAATGTCACGACTCGTTTTTTCGTTCAGAAATTGTTTGGAGAGAAACTGATCGTGCTTGAAAATTGGCCAATATCCAAGCTTCGGGAGATCAATCGTTCTCTATTTAATACAATCGCTTTTTGTAGCGCGTTAACATTTCGTAATCCCGGCTTCTCGCTAAGATGTATTATTATCTAAAGAGTATAAACGAGCTATTCATCAGCTACGACTTCTTCCGCTGAGATCGCGCTTGTCCTGAGGTCACGCAAGCTTCGACGAGGTCAAGGTTGAGTCTCTCGAGCAGTTCGATATACCAATTGAAATCATCATCGCATGCAAACGAAAGAAAGGAGGATGAAGGAAGAGTAACGAGTTGACCTTCTCTCGTGACTCCCACCCTTGGAATCTTTCTTCTCTACCACCAGCTGAGAAGCTTCTCTTTAGAAAATCCAGTTTCCTTCGATTAAATTAGTTTGTTGCACTTTGCGTAGTGAAAGTATTTTTTTACATCAGCCAGGTTTTCCGCGCTTGAAAACGATAATTGCAGGTTGCGCTACTGTTGTGCGTATATAAACTGCTAACAATGTTGATATTCGCATAGATTTCCATTCCAGTTACAATTAGTATAATTACGCCTTTAACTTTCTAATCGCATTACGGCAAAACGAAACATATTACAGATTCTGTATGGGGAAATTGTTATATGTATAAAGATGTGTAATACAAAACATTTATAAATATAAATTTGATTCCTTTAAATTAAATAACTTAAAGAATAAAATTTAAGATACAGAAAGAGACACGTGGTTACATGGATATATGTATAAATATGGACAAAGAAGCAAATATTTTAGACAATTTATGCCTACATATTAATAAAAACATTTTATTTTAAATAAGAATTTATTAAAGAAAAAAATATAAATTATATTTTAAAAAAATATTAAATAAGATACATTATTGTTTTGAGTGAAGTTTTAACATATTTAATACTTTATACTATTTTTCTTATCTACTCTTAATTATTAATACTCTGAAGTATTTGTAACAAAATATTAAGTTGATAACGATTCTATTTAAAACGGCGTCTTTGTTGAGAATGCCATTATCTAAATGGGATCTGGGAAGATTAAAATGTGATAAACGCATAATGAATATAATTAACTTTACTATTCATTAGAAATGTCCGTTTGATAAATCGATAATTTTTCTAGCAATTTTTAAATAATTAAAGTCGCAATTATTTCTTTAAAACCGTAAAACCGAACATCACGAGTCTCCTTAATTGCAATCTAGGTCGCGAAACGGATAAAAATTAAAAGATGCCGATCCTGTACACCGCCTTTGCTTCCTGGATTCCAAGGTATAGTATAAAACAGACCTGCTATTTTTTTCAGAAGAAAATCCCATCCGTGTAAAGAATTAATTTTCTTAAATATAAAAAATATCTTTATTTATTATATACAGTTTTTTATGAGACGAAATATGCTTGGAATTAATTTACTGAAAAAAATAGCGAAGTGTATCTGTGGAACGTGTGGTGATCGATCATTTTTAACATGTTTCTCTGGACATAATTTTAGCCAGCTGTCTTATAATATGCTGTTTGCATCGCGACACAAGTGTCTAGTCGTATTATTTAGAGGTAAAAAGGATCATGAATTTTCTCGTGAATTTACTGACTTGCATCCGTAATAAATGTGTGAAAAGTATAAAACTGTTTTCGTTTGGAAAGTTTTACTCATTACTCTTTTTATACGCGTAAACCACACGTTGGTGATATTTGCCAAGTCGTAGGTGGTAATGTTAAGGGTGACACGGTATCCCATCTCTTCCGTGTCCTATTTAGTTATTCCATATCTTTGACTTGGAGATTTTCGACTTGGATAGGCTCCAAAAGAGACGATCCGGACGGATTCTTTGATGCGACGCGTTTTCCGCTTCCATTTTTTCGTCGATAAAATTTATCGATTGAAGAAATGCTGCTGAGGCGAGAGATAAAGTAGCGTCATTGTTAAGAAATGACGTCTCTTATTACAAATTTTTATTTGTCGATTGTCTCGCAAAAATTAACATTCGGCAGTGTTCGCCGAAAACTCTCACGAGCGCAAATCTTTATACAAGTTCAATGACTGAGACTCGATTCGGTCGGTTGTTTGACCGTGAACCTATTGTACGGTTGATGCACCGCGCGGAACAAAAAAGTGCGAAACACAATGATCGTCTGACGTGTCACTCGAGTCGACTCCTCGGATCCTTTTGCGACGACTAATAATCTCAGCTGCGAGCGATATATATTTAGATTGAAACAATAGTTTCTTCTCCACGCACACACATATACTTGCTCGATGGATTAAATGAATTGGTCTCTCCGTATAAGCTTTCAAGACGGTCGATTGAAATTCAACGTCGTCGGGGTCTTTTCTAATTAGAGCTGTAGACGTTTATGAATCATCACGAACGAATT
This sequence comes from Prenolepis imparis, assembly GCF_030444845.1. Classification (NCBI taxonomy): domain Eukaryota; kingdom Metazoa; phylum Arthropoda; class Insecta; order Hymenoptera; family Formicidae; genus Prenolepis; species Prenolepis imparis. Next base: position 714,857 of record NW_028141170.1, read on the forward strand.
TTTGTGCGCTTTCTAGGCGCGCTTTAATCAGCTGATAGTCTGTATATTTTTATAAAGTTTCGTGAGAGCGCTGGTGAATATTTATAACCGAAGTGATTATTCTTTCGCGAATAATATTACATCAGTAATTGATACGTCATAAGTCATAACTGGAGAAAAAAATAACTAAGTATTATTGATTATATAAAACTGTTGCACTTTAATATTCAACATGCTATTTATTTTTATTCAAGAGAGTCTGTAATATTTTAGATTAATGTTTCATTTAAGCAGAGATTTATCTCTAACGTTTAAAATTATTTTTAAAAGTGTTCTTTCTCTCATTATATTAAGTAAACTGGATAGTCTATTCGAGGAAAGCAAATTAATTGGGTCGTCTCGCACGGCTATATACTCTGATAGAAACACGTTATACGTGACACGAAACAACCTTGATTCCCGCTTAGTTTCGCTCCAGATCGTGTCAAACGTTCAACTTCTACGCCACACATTATCGTTTAACATACATTTTTAAATTAGCTTCGGATAAATATTACATCGTTCATTTTAGTCTTCAAGAACCTTCTAGACTAGAATGAAATATATTCGATGTTGTCCCTTATATACGTACTAATACTGTACTCGCGACACACCGTAAGGTTGAAATTTTTGTTTCATCATAATTTTTCTATATTAATTTCAATTTGTATATTTCAGCGGCGAACGAGTGCTGAGGTCTCGTCAACATGAACGTGGCACCAGCCAGGAACGTCGATACAAGCGCAGCCATCGTCGATCACCCAGCAGCGGTCGACAACATGGTCATCGTGATCGTGATCGGGATCGTGTCCACCTGGTGCATCCAACATCGTCCCGTCGTACGCGCCTTCATCGTCACCATGGCTCGTCGTCGGTCAGCCAGGAGCGACACCGTCATCGATCCCCGTCCATCAGAAGTCAGGTGAGTCCAAGGGACAATACGACATCAGTACTTCGCGCTCCTTTTCGCCACCGTATAATGTACTGCGCCGCGTGATACAACGACAAACAGTTCGAGATTCGATCATACCCCTAACCCTACGAAAACATACACAATAGCAGACGACGCTTTTGTACTCTGTCGTACTCTCATCGATATGACTCGTTATCGGAAAGTTCCATTGAATAGATATTATCCGTTGTATACGAAAAACTTTTCATGTCTCGAGTTTGTGCCTAAAATGAAGATTATGTATAATATATTCTTTTCATAGTTTTTTTTTAAATATGTATATAAAGAGACTTTGGAAATCATTTCTTAATGTGCCCGTACACGGGACATACTCTCTTTAAGTGATCTCCTGGAAACTCTCATGGCAAACTGTAATAACGATTAGACGGATTTATTTTTCTAGCATATATATAAGCATTAGTATGTGTATATGTGTTTCGATTAAACTTCCGTTGTTAGATTTTTACTTTTTCGTTTGTTGAATAACGCAGACTCTTTACGAAGCGATTAAAGCGGTTTTATTACTGTAAATGTTGTTCTCTCGTAAAATTTTGCAATATAAACTAATTCTCTATGCACGTGTATGATGACCGTTAAGTTAGATATTTCGAGTACTATTTATCAAGCTTGGAGCAAACGATAATAGTCCATGTATGAAAGCATGAATGTGTGAGGATGAATCGAAATCGTCGAACGAGAACTGACTGCGAAAAATTGAATCGATCAGTTTTTAAGCTGGCTTCTCTGATAACAAAGAGTCCAGAGTTCATGACGTTATTAAACGTTCAAATTAGTTTTTGATAATCTACTTATCGAACCTCGATGCGTAGCGGAAATTCTAGGATGAGATCGATATGGAAGCGTGCAGGGAACGAAGTTAGCGCTCCATCAAGAAAACAGTCCCTGGAAATTCTTGCGACGCAACGAGCACGCCGCGTGTATATCCGAAGCGAATGCCGATGATTCTTCTTTCTTACTTGACGCCGGCTATTTTCGACCGGCGACTATTTTCGAGGCGGACTCGTCACGCGGTTTCGCCGCGGTTTTAGTGCGAGTTTGCGCCAGATGGCTAACGCAACATCATCGCCGTCGTCGTCGTCGTCGTGGTCGTCGTCGTCGTCGTCGTCGTCGAGAAACATTGTACCGGCAGATAAGCCGGTCCAAGACGACCGCGAGAACCACGATTCGCGAGCAAGTTCCACGATGAAGGCGAGTATCCTTCGCCTTCGAGTTTCGACCTGAACGCAACGTTTGGATGAGGAAGATCGTCGATATCGAAAGCATCTTTGCATCTAAATCAAAGAAAGTTCTAGGGATCTAGTGCTTCAAGAGTAACGAATTATAGAGAATTGATTTTTCGAATACGAGGGAATATATAGAACAGTGTCGATTTTGTATCATCGCTGTGGTTAGGAAGGATCCTATCCGACGACCCAGAATTGTTTAACCTGAATTTAGAAATACACGCGTTGCAGTTGGCACAAGATGTACTCGTGAGAAGCGACGCGAGGTGCCCGGGTGAACCATTTCTTTCTTTCTTTCTCTCTCTCTCTCTTTCTCTCTCTCTCTCTCTCTCTCTCTCTCTCTCTCTCTCTCTCTCTCTTTCTCTCTTTCTCTCTCTCTTTCTCTCTTTCTCTCTCTCTTTCTCTCTTTCTTTCTCTCTTTCTCTCTTTCTTTCTCTCTTTCTCTCTCTCTTTCTCTCTCTCTCTCTCTCTCTCTCTCTCTCTCTCTCTCTCTCTCTATTTCTTCTCGCGCATATCGTCAACCTGGATTCTGGAAGTTGGATCGCGTTCGACGGCGACGGTGGCGGCCTGGCCGACCATGGTAGTCTATCATCGGCCGCGTCATCGTCGTCGTCGTCCTTCCAGACAGTGACGAATCAGGAATTAAGTCTGCTGATGCCCTGCGGAAGCGTATCCTGGTGGCCGCGTCACGATTGGGACCGACGTCACGAGTGGTTGCAGCGCAATGTCATCGAGACCACGAGAGAATTCGACGCGAAACTTGACGTCACGCCTGAAACTAACGACACATCGACTTCCGAGGTAGCATCGACATTAGAGATCTTCGTATGACTCTACGACATTCGATGTTAATTATTCGTTAGAGTGTATGTGCGCATTGTCTATGCTCGGTGCTTTACAATCGCATTTATAATCGCTTCAGACTTCTGCTCCAATTCCGCTCCCTGCACACATTCAGAGAATTTAACAGCACTATTTCTCTAAAAATCTATTGCTTTTGTATTACTAAAGAAATAATTGATTACGTTAGGAAGAAAAGATTAGCAATATCAGAACACGTGGAAAATTGACTAGTTTAAGTATTATTTCTTTTTTAACTATGAAATATTAAATTATTATTTTTCATCAGTTTCAACGTTAAGGATCATGGCTTTATTGAAATATTTTTAACAGCTTCGTAACTGTGGAATGTTGGATGCGCAAATAGTTTGATGAGACCTGTATTTTTCTCGCGGTAAAAGAGTTATCGTATGTATACAGAACGTACATTTCTGTTGGCCATTCGCCATGCAGGCAACAGCGGTGACGCGATGCTGCGAACTGCTCGGGCTGATCAACCGCGGCCAGCCAGGACTTTAACATTTAAACACTGCGCGCGCTGTTCTCATCTTCTCTACGCGTGACTATCGTGGCGCACGCATTTCAGGCTGCCGATTTATATTTGGCATAGCCCATTCTCGCGACGACGACGACGCAACTTGGAGAACGAAGCCAATGCTCCAGAGCACGGTTTCCTTTTTTTCCCTCCCGTTCTTCTCTCACCCCGTTTTTAACCCGATAGTATGACCTAACCTTGGTCAATATTTTCTCAGGGTAAAGAGCGGGAGAAACATTCGTGTAACTTTCCGTTGACATATGATTCATTGAGTAACACAAAACACAGCGATAACGATACGATCTATGATTTGTATTCCTCTTATGTTTTGTATTCGCAATTAGTACGGATATCAATTTGGCTTCATTCTCACAATTATTCGTGTGATATGAAATGTTAGCAGAAATTTGATACTTTATTTTTTTTATTTTTATTCTCTTAAATTAAAAAAAATACATGTATATACGTGTACATACGTGTCTGTAGTTTTCATAGTCCGATTTCTAACGCGAGCCAAATTAATCGGAGTCGCTTCGCTAGAAAATATTTTTGAGATGATCTCTGAAACCGATGTGGGCGAGTAGTCCGCCCGAATAAACTGCGTCGCTATTTTGTAAACTGCGTGTATTTATACCGATACTTGGACTTAAAATTTATAACACATGTACACATGATAGGGCGATATCTTCGACATCGTGACTTTGAAGACAACTCGAGTTTTATTAATAGTACTAGAGTCCACGACCCTGTCTACCAATCTATTAATTAAACCCTCTTGTTTTAGCTAAAAGTTCTAAATTTATAATATTTATCTCGATATCTATATTTTATCCATTTATCTTTAAATTAATTTAGATTTTTTAAAATCGAATGTTGCTCATTTCATATAATCTTATTTTCATTTGATGATTTTGATTATTTTTGATGATAATAATTATTTTTGTATCGTACATGATATATAATTTTTTTGCATTATATTGGATTTCTTACGTGATTTTTATTTTAAAAAAGTCTAAGAAGTAATGCTTTTTAAATGTAATGGAAAGAACTACAACAAAAGTTAGTCATTAGTCACGCGTATATGTCTTTTTAGATAATGTCAAAAGTTCAAATAGCTTTCGCTGTTCGTGATTGAAGCGAACAAAAACAAAATTCTGTGAAAAAAAAAACTTTAAAACGACTGAGCTGGTCCGTATACATAATTATATAACTTTTCTTTTTTATATTTGGTATATCTAAAGCTAAAGTATATATTCTTCTCATCTCTTGCCATTCTTCGCGAAAGACTTTTTCTCTTCGCGCATAATGTTTAGTCGCAACTGCTTATTATTCTAATATATATTAACTTCTCTATTGAGAAAAAAAGTCAACTATCGAGTGTGGCCAATATTAGACAGATCTACTCAAGCAGACCTACATCGGATTAATGTCGCGGCGCGTTTCGCAATTTCTATGTGTGTCAAGGTAAGAGAATAGGCGACGCGGTTCATCGCGTGGAAAACGCGGCGCCGCTTGTTTTCGCATAAAATTATCGTAAAAACGCTCTTCTTCGCGGATGGAAGAGCGAATCTCTTCCCCCTTGATCGTGTATTCGAAAACACGAGAAGTCGAGGCTCGATCAAAAGTTTGGCGCGTTCCGAATAAGCGCGAGAGAATTTACGTAATACCGCCGGTGGTGATCCCTCTCTCCTCTTCTCTCTTCTTTTTCTTCTTCCCACCTGTACATCTCGCTTCGTCTTTCTCTATTTCTGTTTCGCGTCCGTCCCTCTTTCGTTCGCGATCGCGCGTACCAAGGTACGAGAGGCTAATCGTGCCTCTCTTCGTCGCTCCGTTTTCTGATCGCTCTCGGAGAGTCGCCTCTCGAGAGAGGAGGATGAATCGTTCTCGTCAGAGCGGGCTTACCACCGCTCCCTGGTATTTTTAGTGCGACGAGAGAGTATTTGGCGGGGCGCAGCGAGTCTCGCCTCCTTCTCGTCGTCGTCGTGGTCGTCGTCGTCGTCGTCATCGTCATCGTCATCGTCGTCTCCCTGACCGTCGTCGTGGTCGCAGTTTGGTCGCCTTCCTTCGGCGTGTCGTTCTCTCGCGCGAAATCGGCGTAGTCTCGCCTTTCCCATAGAGTGATGTATCTGTGTAGAGAATCGTTTCGTCAGCCTCGGTGGTGTCTTCGAGCGGCTGTCGCAGCTGCTCCTCTCGCACGATTCAACCGCCAAAGTTAGCGCTGAGCTCGCCTCGTTTGCGTTGAAATCCGCCAAGAGACGATCATTTCTAGTATTCTATCGACGATTTTCGTAAATCCGGTTTCAGAAATTGGTTCCACAAGATTCGCAACTTGACAAGAGCCGCAATTCGCAGCTGTTATAAATGTTCATATTTGCACCGCGCGACACCATGTCGACCTCCCGACAGGGCTCGGCCTCGCGACGAAGTCGCTACGCTCGCTCGTCCACCACGACGAGCGTGACGCAGCTGCTGAGCGACTCCTGCACGAGTCTCCTCCAGAAACTGACCACGCGAGTGCGCGGCACATCTACGCTCAACGATCACGGTAGGTCGCTCAACATCGGCCGATTGGGAAGCACGCGGAGTCGCTTGGAGAACAAGTACAACACGATTCTGGAGAGGTATTCCGGCAAAAGACCAGCCGACGATTCGGACCAGAACGCTCGCGGTTATTCGCGAAAGGACCGCGATCACAGCTATTATCGTCGGAACGACAGTCCGTTTGTCCGCGATGATAAGACCCTGGAGCCTTCGATGAGCCGCACCGTCATCAAGAGTCCCACCAGCGTGCTTCTCAGCGAGAAGGCTTATCCCTACGTGAGTTCCGCGATGAGCAGAGAGCCCAGGCGAGAGAAGACACCTGCCTACGGTCGTACGGATCGTACGCAGATCCTGCTAAACTCGGAAGCTTATCGTCGCTACGGCAGACACAAGTCCGGACACACGGAAACGCGCAGTCGGAAAGTCAGACCGCATCGAAATGGTAAAAGCGAACAGCTAGAAACTCATTCGACGTCTCTAAAACTATCCCGACCGATCAAGATCGAGCCGTTCGTGGACGGCGGGGAAGTTGCGGTGGATCCGGACAAAACGCCAATCGCCAGCAGCAACGCGGAGAACAATGAGAGCATTGCCAAAAATGTCGCGTTGACGACGGAGGATCCGACGATCTCGGATAGAGTGGCCAAACGGAAGGAGATCCAGAGTCTGATCCTGAAGTACGCCGCGATGGAGGATACTTATAGTCAATTGGCATCCGCCGGACAAGCGGCGAACGTGCGTCCTAGCACGACGGACCTCATCGCCAGCAAGTACAGGAAGAGCACTCATTGTAACAATCAGAAGGACCACACGTCCAATAATGCGATAGCGTCGAACGCGATTAGCGAGATGGACGCGATCGTAAGTTGTCGAACCACGTGGCCCGGGTTTCCGCGAAAGCGGCGTCTCGTTTTAAGCAGAGCGTGTCCGTTGCCACTGTTGTCTTGCCTTTCTCGTTTACATGCGTGTATGTGTCTGTGTATGTATGTCAAGTATACAAAAGTGCAAACTTCTTCGACCTATCACTTCTTCTCGCTTGTCTGCCGTTGAATAAGCTATTTGAATAGACTAACCGCATAACAGCCATGCCTCTCCGATAAGCCAAGAAACACTGCACGTTTGCCAATGTTTGCCATGAGAGTACCTTGAAATCTCTGGGACACTTGCCCGATCTATCTTATCAATATAATACGATTGCGAGCGCGATACAATCGATTCTCTGTTGTCGATTCGGAGAGTCACGTTCCGTAGATAGATATGCATATTCGCAATATTTATGCCGAGATTTAATTCACTTATCTTATGGTTGAATAGATCGGGCAACGTTTCCTCTCAACACGATGACTCGATATCCAAGACTGATGCTGACGCGCGCGTTTGTATACTAATCTCGAAAATTAAACTTTAGCATGATCCTCACATTAGAGATGTATTCCAAATTTATCCATTTATTTCGATGATTATTGATGACGATCCAAGACTACGAGAGAGTACATGGTCTGCTTCTTTGTTTCGGGTACCTTTTGTTTTTATTCTACCATAACGTAGAAATAGCTAGCTGTGCTTTCGATAAGGTAGGGTCGAAAGACCGATCACAAACACCGGTCCCCGGCAACGGTCGCGCCCCATGAGGATCGAGAACAATCTAAACAATCTAAAGCTAAATCGATCGTCGTGGAGCGACCGTTCGCCGAACGAGCACGTAAGTACTTGATTGACGGAGTTTCTGTCTCTCTCTATCAAGCAATTAACAAATTTAATAAAGCTATATATACCACCTCCGAACGTGTTAGATGAAAGGTAACGTGTGTCACGAGCACTTCGAAGAAGCTGTCCAGTCTCGTTCGTGTAAATTTGTCTTTTTTCTTTTTCATTTTTTTCCCGTTTTTTTTTTTTTTGTCATGTATATTTATTTATTTATTTATCCTCCGCCGAGATTGGGTAAACGCTTGGAGAACAATTCGTTCGTAGAATAATCGCCACTGCAGTAGAGATGCATTATATATTTAATCATTGAAGTCGCCGTGTGTACCTTACCGCGAATTGTACATAACGCACATCATTCTCTCTCTGCTTTTCTCTATCTGTCTACATATACATATATTTAAGAATGTGCATTCATGGTCGTACGAAGTGCTCTGGCCTGTGTTGAGACGGCTCCTTCAAAAGGCACGCATGTACCAGGTCTAACACGAGTAATATATAACGAGTAATAGGCGAGTAAAAATTAAAAAAAAAACGAGAAAAAACAAGTAATTAAAATAGGAAAACGACTACCCCGTTAAAAAACTAATGCAAAAAAACGGATAAAATACTGAAAAACGTAAAGAAAAGAATACATAATTATATGCGCTTTGTGCCGATGGTAAATTCGTAACCGCAACTTTCTGACTTGGCAAACCATTTTGCCCTCTCCCCTTTCTCTCTGATTGTTGGGTTACCATCTCCGTTGTAATGGAATGGAATGGAACGCGGAATGGAAACACACGGAATGGATATGGCACACACGACGGATGATCGGTCTCATGACGACTCGGTGTCTCGGACTCTTGGGGCGTCTCTCTCTCTTTCTCTCTGACAACTGACAATGACGACGGGTGATGACTGCGCGAACGGTGTTGTCCTATCCTCCTCTACCCCCACCGACACACTCGTACGTTCGTCCCGTGGTTACACACGTGTTCTCTGCCGCGTGTTACACGGGTCGTCTCGCCGCCGGGATTCCGTGGTGGTGGTGGTGGTGGATGACACACATACGGCGATGCAATCGGTTGACGACGCGGATACACCTTGGATACACCTCTTCGGCCCCCTTCTTGCCTGGACACGGATGATGATGCGACCATCGGCGACCGACCATCGACGACCGCTCCAACGCAACTCCGGATACACTCCACTCCCGGCGCGACCATGTCTTCTCTACCACGTGTACCGAATGTCGGGCCGACGCGAACACGGGGGTACCGAATTGGGTCCACTCACTTGGCACGCGCCGATGTCGATGCCGATACCGATACCGCCGGCCCCAATAGAGCCCACGACCGCTCTCCGTCGAGGACGACGAAGACGGCCACCTTGTATACCAATCCGGCGACATCCTGGCAAATAGATGTTCGTGATTATATAAATACACTCATTGTAGTAGATTTAAGCAAGTCTCAGGTCGATTATAATTGATCGATCGGTATCTACGGTATCTGCCCCTACTCTCTGTCTCTCTTTCTCTCTCTTTCTCTCTCTTTCTCTCTCTTTCTCTCTCTCTCTCTCTCTCTCTCTCTCTCTCTCTCTCTCTCTCACTCACTCACTCTTTCTCTCTCTTTCTTTCTCTTTCATTTCTCCCCGCCTAAACTATATAGGCATTATATACTATATAAAACATTATCTACACCACAACAAAAGTAACACAGTTTACGCGTCAATTGTATCAATGTTCTCGCTGTTTAGTATACGCGTATACGCGCATATATAGTGGAGAACATTTACTCGCGTACTAATATCTACATTTACATAGACACGGTTAGCGCGATTCTCTCTCTGACTAGATCGAAAAGATTCCGCCCTGTCGATTTTTTCAGATCACTTTTTCCGCTAACGCGGGATACGCGAAAAGAGCAAAAAAATAGTCTCTCTCTTTTTGTCTATCTATACCTATCTATAACGATTTATTTCATAAAAATAAGTAACATGCATATATAGTCACCACGTCTCTCGATAGCACGAAATAGAAGAAAGCTCGTCAGCTCGACGACGATTATCGGGAAATAGCCGCAAAAAAAGATTCCTTCTCGTTCCTTTCGTTGACGAATTGCATTATCTCGCGGTTCCCTCAAGCGAGAGTCTAATTCGGAGACAGAGAGTCGGAGGAAGGGAGCAGAGATAATTAAGAAAAAAAAAAAAGAAAAAAAGAAAAGAAAACGAAGACTGCTTGCGCTATCTCCTCGATACATCCTCTTCGGGATGACGTGTTTCTCGCTCTTGTGATACTCACGCGCGCGAGAACATCCGGCATTCACTTTCGCGCTCTGGAACGCGGTCTCGTTTCTCTCCGCGAGACCGTCTCTTTAATTAATTAATTGACGTTTGTGCAACACGCGTCGTGAACAATGAAAATGAAAGACTTCTTAATTGACTCTAGTGAATGCCGTGAATGTTCTTCGAAGCTGTCAGGCTGCTATCTACCCCCGGTCACGGGGCTTTTTAGGCGAGCAGCATTCCGATCGATATTTTTTAAAAAACTCTACGATACCATTCTTCGTTTATTCATTATTCCGTTTATCACCGTAAACCGCGATACATACACGATTATAAATAAATAACGCACTGATCGGCCAAGCGCCCTCGCGGAGGAGTCTCGTCCGCGTTTGTTCTCCTTCTCTTTTTTTTTTTCTTTTTTGTCTTTAAACGCGACAGTTTTCCCCGAAGCGAGGAGAGCCTTGTTGCTCTCTAAAGAGCAAGAGGACGAGGGGTTCCCTTCCGGCGAGCGAGAAGGTACCCCTTGTCCGGTCAACGCCGGACGAGCACTCTCCGCGATGGTCGCGAGGCCTGTATCCGCTGGGCATTTACCCTGGTTTTTGCATTGCAGATAAAGTACTGGCCACCCTAGGAGAGGGTACTTTTGGAAAAGTTGTCAAGGTTAAGGACTTGCAAATGTAAGTGCCAGCTCAACTTAAATACGTACGATATAGTCTACCTCGCGTGCGTCTGCACACCTTTTTCTCCGTTTGATCTTCTACATCTATCTGACCGTTTATTTATTTCCATACTCTATTTCTCTCCGCGCGTCATCTCGTCATTTTGCGCTGAGGAAAAGCCTCCAAATGCGCGTGTTACGACGACTCGTTGCGAGTGTTGCCGGCGGTATGAGCAGAAATAGCTATCCGGCACTGTCACACAAAATGACGCGCGAGTGATCGCAATAATAGGATGGCCTTGCACTTTGTTTTACGGGCCGAGCGCGTTTCACGACGGGTCGCGAATTAGATCTCTCTTTAGCGGAATATGTAAAATTACGGGCGAAATGCCTAGATCGTTGCAAATATTTTATTCACACGCTTTTATCCTCATGGGATGCTGGATTTGAAACGATAACGACACGCATATATATTCAGATATCATGATCATCTTGTGATAAATATTCTAGGGATCACGTGATGGCTCTAAAGATCATTAAGAACGTGGAGAAGTACAGAGAAGCGGCAAAATTGGAGATAAACGCCCTTGAGAAGATCGCCGTCAAGGATCCGGAAGGCCAACAGTTCGTATCTTTATCGTTTTACTCGTCTTTGCGAGTAGTTTTGGTGGAAAGAAAGTTACGCGCGGCTACTTCCTTTTTAATTTGTCTGTTTAACTTTTTAAATTACACAAGCGAGAGAATATCTTTTTATAATTTAAATTCTATAAATATGGATTATATAAATAAAACTGTTAATTGTCGACAGACGACTAATTATCGATCGTTTTAGCTTGTGCGTAAAGATGCTCGACTGGTTTAATTACCACGGACACATGTGTATCGCGTTCGAGATGCTGGGGCTGAGCGTTTTCGACTTTTTGGTAAGTATCTGCTTCCTGGCACTGACTCTGAAATTTGTGGACGAATCCGAGATTCCTGACAAAATTGTATCTGTGTTACAGAGAGACAACAGTTATCAACCGTATCCCTTGGAGAACGTCAGGCACATGGGCTATCAGCTCTGTTACGCTGTCAAGTTTTTGCACGACAACAAACTTACGCACACGGATCTCAAGCCTGAGAATATCCTATTCGTCGACTCGGATTACGAGAGTGCATATAATAATAAAAAGGTGTGCTATTGTCGATAACGGTTCAAATTATTATTATCGAACGCTTGAACCCCAAAATTTGGCGTTAGAATAAGCTTCTATTCTAAAGTGTTTCAAAAAAGCTCTTTCTTTTCAAGCGGAGAGACACGAGACGCGTGAAACGGACCGACATCAGACTCATCGATTTCGGTAGCGCCACCTTCGATCACGAACATCACAGTACGATCGTAAGCACGAGACATTATAGAGCGCCCGAAGTAATTCTAGGTAAGTGTAATCTCTCTTTTAAAATTCTTCAAATTTTAGATGTACGATATATAATATAAATATATATTATTACACTCAAATCAATCCTTCCGTATTTTACAGAATTGGGTTGGTCTCAACCATGCGACGTCTGGTCCATCGGCTGCATCTTGTTCGAGTTATACCTGGGCATCACGTTATTCCAGACGCACGATAATCGCGAGCATTTGGCGATGATGGAGCGCATACTCGGCGTGATACCGAGTCGCATGGCTCGCAAGACCAAAACTAAGTACTTTTACCACGGCAAACTGGATTGGGACGACAAGAGCTCGGCCGGTAGATACGTTCGGGATAACTGCAAACCATTGCACGTTAGTATTTTGATTAAGTTTTTCAATTAAGGATTAAAATCGAATTTGTGCATTTGCAAAATAAAAATTTTATCGATGAGTGATAATTTATATCCAATTTAGCGATCGACTAAATTTTTTGTTACAACGCATCAATTTAGCATCTTTATATTAATGTATAATTTAACAGAGTAATATCGTAAAACGATATACCTTTCTCTGCTGTAGCGCTACATGCTGATCGACGACGAAGAGCATCGTCATTTGTTCAATCTCGTTCAGAAGATGCTCGATTACGAACCTTCGCAGCGCCTCACCCTGAAGGATGCATTGACGCATCCATTTTTCGATGCCCTGCCGGCGTCTCAGAGATTGCCCGATCCACGGGCAGCTGGTGACTCCCAACAGCCCCACGAACGATCACACTCACTCTCTCGATGAAGCTAGGAAAGGGACCGATCTCCGTGCTGGACAGACACTCCGCTTTCAACGACACTACTGCCCTACGTTTTTGTTTTGGTATCATTAGTTTTCATGAAAACATGTCTCTTTCGTAGCAACGAAACCCGATGACGTGAACTAACGCGAACAGAGTCGAACTGTTAAAGGATAGCACGTATGTGTGTAGTGTGTATGCATGCGTGCATGTATAGATATTATCAATCATTGGGTTTTCTCACAATTTTTGATTCCCGCACTCGATGTAATTTGGATCTATATGTAGGGAAGACAGTAGTGCACTGTGAAGCTTGGACTTAATTCGAGTGCATTCAACGACGAGCGATCAGATTACTTTTCGTCGCTGATGGTTATCTGTTTATTTCTATCGCGATTATCGATCATCGAAATGGCGACACGCGGTCCCCCGTTACTGGCGCGGATAGGCCAGTGTGTCTGCTCAGTGTAGCGTAACAGAGTCCCTCAATTGTAAGCAATTTTTTTAAACGCTCTTCTGTACATTTGTGTCCCTTAAATTTATTACCATGTTAATATGCGACAAAAAACGCAAAGTTTGGAGTATCAATGATCACCTTGGGTCCGCAGTTTATAATATATTATTCGTTATAAATTGACGACCACGGACGTGTTCTAGCCGTAAGCAACGGACTATAGCGATATAGCAAAGATAGGTTTACGCGACAGTAAAGTTGATTGGAATCGAGAGAAAGCGAGCGAGCGAGCGAGCGAGCGGACGAGCGGACGAGAGAGGGAGTGTATGAATAACAATCATCAATTTCATCGTTGTGAATTAAATACATCTTAAAGCATAAGAATATACATAATTATATCTTAGAGAATATTCTCTCAACGATTCTTTTTTTTTCTCTTTTTTTGTATTTGCATATGAAACTCACTTGCAAGTTTTTGATGCGTCATGAGGAATTCTTCTTCGCGACATATTTGTGCGATTTATCATGCTACAATCATCTTTAAGTTTCCGGCCTAATAAAACAAAATTTTTTCGATTTTTTTTATATTTTACATATATTATATTCCATGAAAGTTTAAAGTTAAATCGAAAAACGTATATTGTAAATATTACAGAAACATTTGGTGTTTCTTGCACCCGCGAAGGCCATCCCGTTCCCACTTTTTTCGTCACGTTTGATTTGCACCACTCGTGTCACCCGTATAAGTTTTGTTTGATCTTAATTGTACTGCGAAATGAAAGATATTATATACTTATGCTGCTCGTGTTAAACGGAGGATGTCTACTTCTGCAAAAAAAAAAACGATATTCCGAGTAGCAATAAATACACTTCTTTCAAATCAGCGTCGATATTTTATTTGTTCAACCAGCAAATCAATTCTTGTACATCTTGTACATTTATGCCTTTAAATAATGTTGCTTCACTTCTTTAAGCTCGAGTTTATCGCTGTGACATTTTGCGTAACTTTTTTTTTGTTATAAATTAATCATATATTCTACTAGTATGCGACACTTGAAATAAAATAAGCCCGATCAACAGGCTTTAGGGAAACAAGTCGAATTTGTCTCCCCGGGAACGTTTGTGTGAAGTCTTTTTTTTCGTGGACCCAAAGTAATCGTGCGCAAAAAATAAGTCTTCATCCAATTTAACGAAGATATTATAGCTTAGGCCACGGGTAAATCGGTGGTATAGACGATTTATAGCTCGTATCGTACAATTGCGCCTTAATGAAGCTCTCGCAATCTTTAGGCTGCGGATGGACGGACGCGATGCCTAAAAAAAAAGAAGAATTTGCATATATAACGCATATACACCAGCGTTTGTACAACAATATTTCTACTCACAGTTCTCGTAGGCATATTTCATGAGCGCGCACGCTATGTTCAACGAACATTTCTGTATGTCGTTCAACGGCGGATAAAGAGTTCCGTTGTCTAGGTCCGTTTGCGTTACCATGTCGGCGAGAGTCGACGCGGCGATGAGGAAGGTCTCTTCGGGAATGGGACGCATACCGGCGCATATCACGGCCAACGCGATTCCAGGGAAGATATAACTATTGTTACCCTGACCGGGATAAAATATCTTATTGTTGTACGTCACCGGTGGGAAAGGCGAGCCACTCGCAAATATGCATCTCCCCTATTAATTAAAACGATAGTTAATTAAATATCCAGGAATACCTGCTAAAAATTACATCTGAGATTTGCATATATATTTTTAAGGACCCCGTTTTTTCTCCTATTACAATCATATTAAATTACAATGTGCGTCAGAAGTAAATTTAAAAAAAAAATTTTTTTCAAGTTATGTTTGACAATTTGCGTTCAATAGTATATAGGTCATAGATAAAATATACCAGCAACTCTATATTTCTCCTGTATTAGATATATATATATGTATATATAATTTTTTTCAATCTGTATTCAATCTCGACGATAGACTTTACGAAGATTTATAGCCATCTATTGATACTCGAAACGGTTTTTGATATATTTTACGATTCCATATTGAATGATGACTTCTGACGTAATTAAATAATTTAATGTGATTGTGTTCTTCAGGGATTAGAAGGCTTGAAAATTGCAGAAAAAATATTTTGACAACAATTTCCTGGACGAGAATATATACGTAATCTATTTCTCACCTCCGTAGCAATGTACGCTTCTTCAGCAGTGCATTCCGCCTTGCTCGTTGGATTACTCAGAGCGAAGATGACGGGGATTTCGTTGTTTCGCGCCATCTCCTTCAATATCTCCTTCGTGAAGGCACCCCGGACAGCGGCCGCGCCGATGATAACCGACGGCTTGGCGGTCTTGACAACGTCCAGCAAGATGTCGATTGGTTTATCATCGCGAGCAAAGTGCAATTTATGCTCCGTCAGTCCACCCTTTGGACGATCTTTCACCAACAGTCCTTTCGAGTCCACCATCCAGATTTTACTCTTGGCTTCCTCCTCGGTCACTCCTTCCTTCAGCATTGTCATCACGCACAACGCCGCGATACCTAACGATGCCTACGAACAGTTTGTTTTTTAGTTATGACTCGCACATATCATTCCTCTGACTTCCTTTTATATTGATTTAAAAATGCTTCGACGCGCACCTCTCCGGCACCCTGAAACACGATCGTGTTCTCCGAGAGTTTTGTTCGTGTAACGCGGAGCGACGCCAATAATCCGGCGACCGCGACAGACGCGGTGCCCTGGATATCGTCGTTGAAGGTGCAATAATCGTCGCGATACTTCTGGAGCAGCCTGAACGCGTTAGCGTTACCAAAGTCCTCGAACTGGATCAACGTGTTCGGACCGTATCGTCTCACGACAGTCTCCATGAATTCGTCCAGGAAGTCGTCATATTCCTGTCCGGTGACGCGCTTGTGTCTATGACCAATATACAGAGGATCGTCCAGTAACGACTGCAAGAAAAGAGAAACTATGATAGTCGATGTATTATTTTTTAAATTAAAAATCACAATAAACATAGCTCATTGACAAAGGACAACCAGACCAGGATATCTCGAGTCGTCTAGTATTCAAAAATATTTTTGCGCACCTGAGTATTGGTACCAACGTCCAGGGTAATAGGCAGACACTGATGAGGTTTGATACCGGCCAACGCGGTGTACAATGACAACTTTCCGATCGGGATACCCATGCCGTGCGCACCCAGATCACCCAGTCCCAGTATCCTCTCGCCGTCCGTGACGACGACCGCCCGTACGTCGTGCTCGGGCCAGTTCTTCAGAACATCGTAGATGTGACCCCGATCGTGGATGCTCACGAAGAGACCGCGGGGCCTGCGATAGACCAGACCGAACTTCTGACACGCTAGACCTACGGTTGGCGTGTACACCAACGGCATCATTTTACCTACGTCCTCTGCCAACAAACGGTAGAAGAGTTTCTCGTTTCTGTCCTAGGAGGAATAAGACTCTATGTAAGAATCAACGTGAAAGATGAACGAGGGGGAAAGGCCCGATTAAGCCGAAGACCGGGAGATCCATAATAGATCTCCGATCCGAAGCGGTACAGTTGCCGCGTTTGTTTCATCAGTATGTACCAGTAGGCCTATGAGATATATGTATTTCGAGAGATCGTCCGTGTAGCGTTCCAGATTGAGACGACAGAGCTCCAGCTGCTCGTCTTGGGTTTTCACGGCTGCCGGTAGAAGACCATGTACACCAAGCATCTGCCTTTCCTCGATGGTGAACGCCATACCCTGAAACAAGATAGTTTATTGTTTAATTGTGCAATTATTATGCTGAAAAAGACTTAATGGAAACTCGCATCGCGAATGTCATTCATATTTTTACTCGTACTAATCTCTTGCCTTTCTTGAGAATTGAAGAAAAAATTAAATCGAATCTCTCGTATCTCGGTCATATTAATATATATTTCAGTTTGATCTCGTGTTTCTATCATCAGAGTATATTTTTGTGAGAGATAGCGTTTAATATCGACACACGTGACATGGACGTGTCGTTATCACTAATTTCTTCTCATAATATCTCGTGAATCAGAAAGATTAGGAAACTTTCTACGAATCAATTCAGCCAGAGAGGCAAATATCTTTAACTCTGACTTTTTGCCCCGATAGCATCAACTCTGACCGCAATTAAAAGGATGTGCTGATTGTGCAACTAGCGTAGGTGAAAGGTGATCTGCTGATCGTCGTGCTACCTCGATTTTTACAAACTGAATTGGCCAATGTGCATGCGTGTATCACGATGGAGTCCAGTGAAGATGGAAATGATTTAGCTACCTACATGTATACGAAAGATAGAGAGAACCTCGTATGATCTACATTCACTTGCAAGGATACTAACTTTCAAAATGCCTGTGGCAACATCATAGTTACAACGAATTTTGTACAGATGATATTATGCGAAAATGAATTGAATTTCGCAAAATTGGAAAAAAAAATTAATTATATACATCCATGATTAAATCGTGATTAATGCGAGTATTTATATATATGTAAAAATAAATAATTATTTATTATTATTAACGGTATGAGACTCTGATAATAAATACAAGGTTACCAAAGGGCTAAGTAAGAGTCATG
The DNA here is from genome assembly GCF_030444845.1 of Prenolepis imparis. Taxonomy (NCBI): domain Eukaryota; kingdom Metazoa; phylum Arthropoda; class Insecta; order Hymenoptera; family Formicidae; genus Prenolepis; species Prenolepis imparis. Next base: position 732,864 of record NW_028141170.1, read on the forward strand.
CGTTGTTCTTACGCTAATATATTATATTCAATTCATGACAACGCATGACTCTTACTTAGCCCTTTGGTAACCTTGTATTAATTATTTATTAATAATATACTTATATTTGTGTATATATTTTTTTATTTATATGATTGCACTATGAATATAATATGTACTCTCAACACATGATGATATAATTGCATCTTATTGTTAGAGGGACATTGGTCCTCTCTCCTCTAATGCTTCTTAAAGCGAATATTAAGCTGCCAAATAATCTTGAAACTATCGATCAATCAAACGGTCACTGTCCAACTGTTACAATTATTCCGTCATTGAAATTTAACAAATGCTCACATTTCGAACGCAATTTCGTAGATATTTCTATTCTAGCACAAATACTAACTGTCAGTTCTATCGTTAATAGTGGAATATATATTACATAAAATCATCATTACAAATAATAGCCACAAAATTAAAAATTTAAGAAAAAATTAAACGATACCTATATATCATTTTTATTCATATTTAGAACGATATTTTTCCAAGATATTTTCCCAATCTCTAATACTAATGAGCGAGATTAATTGCTAAACTAGCAATTGCGAGCGTAATAAAAGTATATAGCAACGCGAATTCGTATAAATCGCGCGATGATGTAATGAGTGTTATAGTGAAACATCGACGTTGAAAACGAACGTAATTTGCAAGTTATCAGGTCGACTTGATCTGACTGCGGTTGATGAACCGCTTGGTGGTGATTCCATTATTTTCAACCACGGGAAAAGTTCAACTGGGTTTATGTATTATTCGTGCGAGAAGTGATAAGCAAGCCGCATCGATAACTTGTCCCCGCAGCCTTTTCCTTTAAATTATTTTTTTGAGGTATCATAAATCTATAAAAATTAAAGATAAACTCAAATATATTTCTTTAACAAAAGATTTTTTTCAATAAAATTTATTGTTATAAATTAATCTCATATATAATATTATAAGACACATTTTTAAATATTATTCATTTTGAAACAACAATTATCACTAACTGATTCTTTCAATAACTGATTTGCAATGCTACATATCGCTCATTTGCTCGCAATAATGACATAACTGAAAAATAAAAAATTTTTAAGTTATTAGTACAGGGAGAAAGGTTGCTATACTATTATTAAATCGTGTCTCCTAAAAATCACAATTTTTTAGTTATGTCGTTACAGCAAATGAATGATATATTTATAATACATATATTGATATCATTAGCGACTATATATTGACTGTTTTTCGCTGATATAATATATTAATTCAATTTAAGAGAATAAAGATATTCCTCACACTTTTTATCATTTACAGATTTTAAATCATCCCGAAACGATGTATATACATATTTTTGGTCGTTAAAATGCGACTGTTCACAGATACAAAACACTCTATAAATATATTTATGTATACGCGCGCGAATTATTTGGATATATATATATGTGTAAAAAATAAGGAAAATGACGATTTTTGTATGATATTTTAAAAATGTTCAAAAAAAAAATATTGCAATTCTATTTTGCACGTCCGAGTGCATTTATATTCTGTTATTTCTCGATAACAATAATGCATTGTCGTATAGATAGCTTAAAGTGTGATAACGTATCGCAAACAATACTAGCAATACTCTTGTTCTCGTTATATAAGATCGACCTTGGAAGAATAAGATCTCTAGAGATATTTTTGCGAGAAATATAAAGCATTTAATTTTTTAAATACTTCTCTCAATATTATTATATGAAACACATATTACAGTGTATGGATTCTCTCAATTTTTTCTGCCACGTGCAAACTGTATATAATACAATGACACTGTATATAATACAATGACATTGTCAGTTTCCGATAGATAATCTTTTCCGAAATGACTCTGGTCGAACACCAAAGCGATCCAAATTAATCTAATTCGATGGAAAGGTCAGCGATCTCGCAATCGAGCCTGTACTTTTCCACTATATATAGATGAGTTTGCTTCTTTCTATCTATTAATACATATCCTAAAACGAAGACTAAGATTTTATTAATATCTTATTCACAAAGAAAATTCTTTTCGTGCTATTTTTTTTAATTTTGATAGATTTTTTTTTTAATTTTGTGTATGGAGATGCTTCTTTCTAAATAATATTATATATATAAATATTTTTACTATATAATATATAAAAAATATTTTCATAATTAAATTAATTTAATTATGAAACACATTTAAAGTTTATATTTATTTGTGATGCTAATTTGAATATCGGGGCTTTAAAAATTCTTTAAGAGATATTATATATAATTAATGTTCTCATCTATAAGCTGAGTAAGCTGATAATGCTGACAAAACTGTTTGCGGAAATGTGGTTTGGTATTTTCTCAGAAATGTGCGGTCATTAAATAAGGTAAATTATCGCTTTTAAATTACACTCGTCATGTTTATACATTGACTAAAAATATCTCTCCTGATTTTTTAATAATGTGATTACAACTTGAATTACAATTGTATTAACCCTTATTCTTTACCATCATAATCGATGGTTATTATAATGTGTTGTGTAATTAATTTGATTAAATTTTACTAATTATTGGAATCTGGAATTGGAAGACACGATGAAGAATAAAAATCAAGTTCTATGATTAAAATTAATCGACATTTGCAGACACTGAATCAGTTATGCAAGAGTTAAAATTCAAGCTCTTCGGCAATAGGCAATAAATAAAAATTTTAATAAAAATTAATACAATATTAATATATCTTTGATGCGTCGGTCTAAAAAGAAAGTCAAGACGAGAATCTGATCATCGTATTAAAAAAAAAAAAAAATGGAAAATTTCGAGAAGAAGAAAGGTGTAACGCGATATATCGCAAAATATCGGTGCAAAATGAAGAATAGGGGGATGTACCCTTCCATCCAGAGCGAGCAGAGTCTCGGGAATGCGCGATGCGCGATTCCGATCCGGGACGAGAGTCCACCAATCGGCCTCCATTTATCTCCGGCGCGCACTATCACCCGATCACTTTTTTTCTCAATCACGTGAGATTTTCGCATCCCGCGACAAAACAACCGACCGTAGAAACGGTTGCCGGGGTTCTTGACTCCCGTGTGACGGCGACCCTATGCACGGATCGATATACGGCGCCCTATTCTTGATTTCTTGAATATAAAGTGACTCTCTCTCCGTGACCTACCGCAAGGATCGCGTCGAAACGAGACTTTGAACAGAACGTTCCGCGTTTTTACGATGTAAAAATATATCATTAAGCGCAACTAAATTTCATTTTTTTTCGACTCTTTTACGCTCCGTAATCTTGTTGCGCAAACAATAATTAAGGTATAATATAAGTTTTACTTCATACATAAATGATCTCGCGAAAAATACTGAAATATAAGAATTTCCTCATCATTTTTGAAAGCTACAATTGAAAACATTATACTTTTTTATAAAATTTGACAGAGTGATACATTTTTTTTTAAATAGAATTTCGAAAATGAAATGACAAATATTTGTTTTGACAAAGATATCACAGAGTTTCTATCATTTTATCTCTACTCGAAAATGACAAAAACTCAGTTCAAGGTTTAGACTTTTTCTAATTGTAAATGAATGATTTCGATTTGAGACTACATAATTCGAAGAGAAAATTTAAAGATAAGGAACTTCAGGAACGTATCAAGTTACGAAGGACGCTCAAACTATACATATATATCGAGCTCTAAGTTGCGCAAGCGTGGAAGTTAAGACATTACCTCAAGTTAGTTTGCAAAGTCATTTTGCATTTATTGTCGAACTCAACATATTTGCGTCATACGATATTATTGCAACCATTAAACTTCTCGGAATATTCGTGAAACATTCGCTTGGTATAAAAGTATAAATTATTGTATTGTTGCAAGTTTGGTTTGCGAAGCACGATTGACAGTTTGCTGACAATCATGTCGCAACGATTGCATCAATAATATTCGTGTTTAATTCTTTATTTAAAAATGATCTAGAGTTCTTTCTGAGAGAAAGAGAGATAAATATCGCAAACAAAATTAATTTTATACTAGCTAATAAAAAATATCTAGAATATTTCTTTTAGTTTTTTTAACGTTTTCGGCTGTACGAATGAATCAATGAATGATGAATCAATATTTCATACAAAGTGATGACATATGTTTCGCTAATCAAGGGCTGGAAAATAAATAAGATAATAAAGATATCGAAAGTATTTTTCTCATCTCTCTCTGCGGGAAAATTCTAACATTTGTTTCTATTATTATTTTTATAAAAATTAAAAACATTCATCGCCTTTCTCAATTAACTTGCGATAACAATTTTTCTACCGCACTATAATTCCAAGTCTCAATTAAAACGACTTTGTTGGCCGCTCGTATATAAATAATGATGCGAATAATAAACGTGACGAATAGCAATTATCTCGCTCTCGGGGACTATAGACTATAGCAAAGGCATTTATTATGCGAAGCACAATAACACAGACCTTGTTCAACTGCGGGTCCCTGATATGGTCGAGGCCGCGCAGAAGACCGGCGCAGAACGAGTCGCCGCTTCCTCGTTGGCCCAGCTGATCGCGCTTCACGCTCGACATGCTTGACGTTTTGCTCTTGCTGCAGTCGGACCGACTACTGCTTTGGTTCCTGCGAACGAATGCCAGATATCTCTGCGAGAGTACTGTCGGACGCATACACACGCAACGCAATGTCGTCGTTGGTAGGATAGAGAACGCGACAGTGACGTGATGTGTGTGCGTCGGCGTGATCAAAGAGCATGGGGAGAATAAAGAGCACTATCGTACTTGCTAAAGGCGTTCACCCTTTTTTTTTTTTTTTATATTATTGTGATGTCTTTTATTATTACATATTTTTTAAATGTATTTTAAAATGTATTTCTTATTTAAACTATAATTATCTCGACATCACGAATTATTTTTAGTTTAATTGAGAAAAAGAAATATTTCAAATATATATATTCTGAATTTTAATCAAATCTATATGTAAATCTTTTCTTTGTCTCATTAAGATAAATGTGTTTCAATGTATATTTCAATATATATTTCATATTTTAATACGTCTATATTTAATTATATGTATATATATAATTTATATATTAAAATTTATATATCAAAAAAGAGATATATATATTAAAAGTATACATATTTTACATACACACACACATACACATCATTTGCATGCGCTCTATTTTTTTCTTTTTATTTCAACAATAAGAATGTATTTATATAATATATAGTATTGTATATAACTTATATAATATTATATAAATAATTATATAATATTTATAAGTTAACTTATATTTTACAAATATAAAAATAGCAAAGAAAAATTTTTTAAACTCATATTTTTACGTTTTGTAAAATTTTATGATTCTTATCTGAAATGTATTATTATTAATTAATTATCGATCGATTATGCGATAAATATAGATTGCATCAAGTGCCTAAATAATACGTGTCTGTAAAAGAGACAGTCCGGCGCACGCGCGTTTATCGCGCGATGTTGTGCATCCATCGACTAATGAACATCAGCTGTAATCAATGATGAAAAACTTTATGTGCACATAACTGCAGAAATCAATTCTGCAATTATAGAAACCCATTGGTCTGTCGGAACAAAGTTCAAAAGAATTCCAATCGCATTTTTGTTCTCTCGCTCTTTAGCGAGATTAAAGTTTTAATCGAATTACTCAAGTCGATGACTGTGCATTTACTATCCCAGTTAGTTCAAAATTATTGAAGCATTATGCTACACTATATATATATGCACAAGTATATTTTATATATATTTTTAATAGTTACACAAAATGTAAAAAAACTGAGAAAATGTAATGATTAAGAAATATTCAGGAAAAATTAGAAAATGCTGGATAAGTTAAAAAATTTAGAATTTATTCCTTTGGAAGTACATGAAATAAGGAAAAAAGTATAGAGACTAATTATTGCAGGCAATGTTTCTCAATGAATATTCTATCTATTGTAAATCATAGATTATCATAAATCACCATATATATTAGTGTAGATATTTATCCATATTAAATAATAAATCTAAAAGTCTATATTTGTTTGTTTAAATTTATTAATGAGTAATTAATATAAATAAATGTTTATTTATAATGTGTGTATAAATTAAAAATATATATACAAATAATTCTTGTAATAAGAAGCACAAAGTTTACCTTATCATTCACGTATAACAAGAAAAAAATATATCTTCGAAACGAACCTAAATTCAATGAAAAAGAGAATGACGCAAGTGTTTGCGACGTGTTACTCGGACAATTGTTTGACAGATCGATCTGCGCGCGTGTATATCGATTTTACCTGATGCTGTTGCACAAAGGAAGCTGACAACGTGAGCTCTCGAACTCAAGATCCCGGGTGACGTGACGCAGACCGTCCGATCGGGAGCCTCGAAAACCCGTCAAACCGTAGCCGAACGGTCTCAGGAATTGTCTCGAGGGCATGTTCTACGTAGACTAAAACTACTTTACGACTCCGCGTATCTCTTATCTTTAGCGTTCGCGAGAGAAGACGTGGCTTTGACGTATCTCTATCGTCTAATACATATGTATCTCACGCGAATTTAATTAGCAAGTTAATTTTCCTATGAGTAACTACTATTATACTTGTTTTTTCTAAGCGATGAAATCGGGACCGATCGATGTAGTAGAATCAGCTTATCGTTTCAGCGAGTTATCAATATAATATATACGATACGCGTGTCAAACGTGATCGACGAAACGTGATTTCCACGCGACGTTAATTCCAATATTGAAATTGGCCTTAAACTTTTCAATATTAATGCGGAACATTAGTCATAAAAATAAATATATTTTTATAAAATTAAAATAGCATAATGCAAAAGTTGCGTTACTACATAACAGAGTATCTATAATATTGATATCTATGAAGATATATGTATATGTATATGTATTAAATTTTTTTAATATCTATGAAAATATTAAAAATTAAATTAAAGTCTCTATAGAGTCTATTAGAGTCATACATATAATTTAAAGAAACAACAAAGAGATAACAAAGAAGAATGTTCTCTTCGAACACTCTAAATGATTCAATCTCAAGCTGATGCATTATGTATACATAATTCTAAATGACGCAAGTCCCTCACAAGTCTTTCGAAAATTAGTTATAATCAATTAAGATTGCGTAATTTAAAAAGCGTTAAAATAATATTTGTCATTTCTCGTGTCGAAAATTTTATTTGTGATTTAAATCAATAATAGTCGAGATGTTGGTACATTTTGTGTGTTACAAAACGCACCAATATTTACTTTCATAGATGACTTTGTACTTTTTTGTTGTCATATATTTTAAAGTCGTATTTATGTGATCAGGAAAACAAATTTATTGCTGTTTTAAATTTAATCAGTCAAAATATCACTAATTAAAGCAGTGATCATAAGATCAGTGAATATTTTACTGATCTTTAGTGAAAATACTCATTATGTTTTACTAGAAGTCAGTAATAATCGTGTTTGCAAGATGCTTTGCAATAGCTTTCAAATAATTTTTTTTTATTTATTTTAGATTGTTAATTTTTTACGAAAAGACTCCCTCCACGCACATATGTGAGATAAACAAATAACTATATAGGATTCAAATTCAGAATTATATACATGTTATTTTTACTCTTAGATGTGATAAACAAAAAATCGACAAGGCTCTTATTAATCAATATCTCAGATATTTCTTTAACAAAAGATCTTTTTCACAAAATAGATATATCGCTATAAATTTATCTCATGTAAAATGTATTCTAAAATATTTATTAATTGGAACAGCTATTATCACTAATAGATTCTTTTAATAAGATTTTATTGATTTTCAATGCTATATCTTATAACTGAGATTATTTATCAATGACTGAATTTCAGTGACAACATACTGATATGATATGGCATTTAAGAAAATACAATAAAGAGAGATACAAACGAGAACAAATCTTAATCGAAATGTTGCTCTTATTTTTAACCTTAAATTTCTCACGTTTATAGATTCTAAAGAATTTCGATAAATTTAATTTATATCAAACTTCCTACTTTGTTTCAAATAAACAGTAAATAAATAGTTCTGACTTAGAGGTTTAAAAAAGAGATTTTCGACAAAATTATATAAGCTATATAAAATAAATATATTAGGTTCAAAAGAGTGATCTAACAACTTATAAAGTGTTAACGTTAATAAATTAAATTAAAGTTAAATTAAGTTAAATTAAATTAAATAAGATAAATTAAAAATTTAGATGGGAAGTAGAAGAAAAATTTCGACTGGAGAAGACACTTACATCCTGTTTTGATGGCCGTGATTATCTTTCGAATTCCCGTTGCCCATCGTTGACGAATCGACCGAGACACGAGACACTTAAGCAATTAATTGGATAGATTCACGTTGCAATCTGTCTCGATCTCGCGTATCGATAACGAACAATTCATCACTTCTCTGCGTTAATTGTTTTCGCCGCGCGAAAATAACGTCGTATTTTTCGCGATCGCGATATATCGGGAGTAAATAAGACTTCTTCCAAGGAAACACGTAAGAAGCTGCCAGCTTCTCTCGTCGGTGAAATCGTAGTGTTCCCGATCGCGCGAGCGGATCGCGAATGTGAGCCATCGTCGAGGAGGAGAGAACGCGTTCATTTCGATACAGCCTTCGCTCTAATTAGCTAAGCCCCTCTGTAATTCGGGAAAAAATCCGTACGAGAGAAAATTGTACATCCGGCGAAATGGACACGCGTTTTCGATGTTTATGAAGAATTCCTTTTTACGCGACCACCCGTAACATTAAATTAAATATATATCGATATCGCCAGCGGCGATATTTGCGTCAATCGATCAACATCTCTGCCGTCAACGATATAAAAATATTTTTATTGTTCGCGTTACTTACACGCGTGCAAAATATCCGTGTATGGAGGAAAGTGACTTCATGCTACTGGAAAAAAAGAGAATTCTTTTTTTGTGAAAAAAATTAATTTACATTACGCTTACTGTAATGTGCAATGTATTTTACCTGAAAAAGTAGCTCTCCACACGAGATCTCTTCCAGATCGCAGAGAGCAGGCACCTTTTGACAGGCATTCGTCGACATTGATGCGTTTCATGTTCTGAATATCGTTATCTAATCGCTTCTCGTGACAAACGAATAGCAATATGGCGTAAAAAGAAAAAAAAACCTTATAAATGATCGATAAATAATGCCTCGTGATATAAGCATTTTTCTACGCATAGTATTTAACAAAATCTCGAACAATATGAATAGAAACGTTAAAAGCCGAAGTTTCACCACTATATGGAAGAAATTTATTTGTAACAATGTTTTATTTATTGGTTATACAAATTTGCAGTTAATTAACTATTCTAGAGGATATATATATGTATATGTTAAATTTCTCCATATTAATTCCAGTCGAAACTTTTTCTCTGATTAGAAAAATTTTATTCTTCAAAGTGTATATGCATCGATAATTTATTCAGATGCAAAAACTATTTCCACAAATGAATAATTTTTTCATCTTAATTCTATTATATTTCTTTTATTATTTTTTTTATTATTTATTCTTCTGTTTAAAAATGCATATAATTAATATTAAATAAAATATATTGTATTTGATTCTTTATTCACTATTAGAATTAATATATATATTAGAAGTGTGTAAAATTATTACTGTTACAATGATTTTCAATCTTTGTATATTCGTAAAAGAAAACTTATAAACACCGACTTTATTGCGAAAGTTTTTTTCCCCGCTACTTTTTTAATTATTTTTTAACGGCAAAGTGAACATGTAACGAAGTGAAAGTCATAATTTATTATGACGACGTAAACCTCCAGAAAGAGAGAGCGCGAAATCGTGTTTATACTGTTCCCTTCATGTGTAAAATCTTTTGCCCCCAAATTATAATTTATGTAAATTTCAAAAAAGGGTGAAAATTTAAAATAATAAAATATATTGTTCAATTAGAAGTTGACATCTTACACAGTTTTTACTTTTATCTCGTTTCTTATATATGTTTTTATATGAGACGCAAACGTTTCAAATATTTTGATATACTATGCGATTTATTTAGATATTTAGAAAATTATTAAATAATAATATTAAGAGAAATAGTAAATAAATTTTATCTCTTACTTATAAATATAATTGCTGTGAACAGATTCATTACTTCAAGTGGCTACATTTTTCTCAATATTTTAATGCAAAAACTTTCGTATATTTTATCATTTCTTTTTAATTTTTCATATGAAAATTACATCACTTTCCGCACATTCAATCGTTGTAATTTTTTAAATATGGCGCCATTGACATTTGACGTTTAACGCTACAAACGATTCGAAACTTTCGTAGCATCGAATGGAACACTCTCTTTTGCACATGGTTGACGTTATTTGCATTTCAGTGTTTAACGCTATCATAAGATTTTTTCAGCTTCATCTTCAACAGTATATCAGTGAATACATACAGTATAACATCATACGCATTTTATATTATAATTATTTTGTGAATTCATAATGGCGCAAATAGGAAATGTGGTATGTAAATTATTTTTCTACAAATCTGTTTTACAATGATAACCTATAGCTCATCACATTTATATTTATAATGCGTAATTGTTACATGAATAGTTGTAAAAATCGTTGAACGCGATTGACTATTGCTTTTATTTCATCAAAATTTGTTCAATGTGTGTGTGTGTGTGAGATACTTAATTATAATTATTAAAATGATCCTCTCTAATTACATTTCTATTTCAAATTATTTGATATCTACCACTGAACTTAGAAAGAGTAAATAAGCCCAAGTTTTATTATTGTATTTGCAAGGATCAAATAAGAATTGCTAAACAAATGAAATGTTTTTGCGTTGTTCAAACTATTACAATTAGTCGAAACAGTGATCTCTTATTTATTTTAATCTACATACTAAGAAATAAAAAAAATTTAAGTGTCTAACAATTTTGGACATGGCTGTACTTATTGTAATGTGTAATTTATTACACATTACAGACAGCAGATCAATTAATTGCTGGCTCCAGCATATTATCAAGACCCGCTGAAGAATTCGACAATGATGTAAGTAGAATGTACAGATAATATTTACTATCAATATAGTACTAATCATTTAGTATTTAGCAGATAATTTAGTACTAGTATATTATACCAATTATTTTAGCCGTCCGTGGAAGCAATGTGGGCAATAAAAGCTATGGAACATGCAGAGGTTTATTTTAATGTAAGTATCACATATAAAAGTGTTCAAATAAATGAAGATTTAAATTGAAAGAAATATTACTATTATATTTTATATTACTATTTTCAGATTTTGTGCTCAGTTGACCCAAAATTTTTAAAACTCACGCCTCATGATGAAGAAATTTATAAAATATTCAGAGAGAATTTTCCCAATATGAAGATCGATAAGATAAATGAAGATGAGCTCAAGTCTCCAACAGAAAAGGCAAAATGGAGACCTTTTTGCGAACAATTTAAGGATCTTGTGGAAGACTATAGTTTTGGCACATTATTAAGAGCAGATTGTACAGAAAATTATACAGAAGAAAACAGTATATTGACAACTCGAATTCAATTTTATGCTATAGAACTTGCAAGAAATAGGGAAGGCTTTAATGATGGTGTGCGTAAAAAATTCAAACCAAGTAGAGTTTAATATCGATTACAATTAGTTTTGTTAATGCTACTAAAATTCGGATAGATGCAGTGTGACGCAAGAAATATGATGGTCCTATTGTGCCAAATGTAAATTTATCACAGTAGATTTAATGTAATATAGTATAAAAATTTCATAATGAACTTAATGTTTTGATAACCATTACTCTTGATGATGCAATATTTTATCAAATTTTTTTCTTTCTATTCCTACGATTTTCTCCGATATATATTCAGATATTCTCTTTGAAGCAGTCCTTGTTTCTTATTTTAACGCAATTACTGCAATTCTCATAGATTATTTTCTAAATAGCTTATCACAATTCGTGACTGTGTGATCTATGTCGATCGTGCCTTCTAAGAATAATTCTTGCATGATATCTAAAATTATAAGTTTATAAATAAAATAAAAATTGCGTCAAAAATAATAAGATGAAAAGGTGGCATAATCAAAAATAAAAACGGATTTATACTGTATAATTGATCTTTAATTGTAATTAATGATCATTAACTGTAATAATAATGTGATAAAATGAAAAAATCGTGTAATACGTAGTAAAAAAAAAAGCATTCCATTTCTTCCAATCTAATTTAACAAATTTTAAATAAATTTTCTATTTTTGATTATAAATGTGCATCTCTACTCTTTTCCTTTCTTTTCTTAAATGTCCGTTCCTTGTTACAAGTGCCACGATTTCTTTAATTATCTAACAGATTATTTCTTTACCACTTATTGTTAGTAACTTGTTTTAATCCTAATGAATAACGAATATATCAAGAACTGTAGCAAAAGCTGGCAAACTAAACTATTATATACAAGAGGAGAAGAAAATGAACATGCAAAATGCCTAAGAGTTATTAAATTATAAATAACATTAAAATTAAAGGTTGTTTTTAGACTTATTGCGATTTTGTAGAAAAAAAGAAGACAAGAAGAATATAATAAAATTGCAATTCAGGTGTTTCTCTCTCTCTTAATTCCTAGAAGGTTTAATAAAGAAATGCACGAGAGCGACCGTTTCTAGAATATATTGCTATATACACACTTTAATAACCAAAAACAAACATTACAGTGTAATAATATCTCGTTATTAATATAATATTATATGTAATAATATAGAGTCGTTTATTTAATCGTAGTGAAAACACTGAAAACCATGTCTTCCTCTCTTATTGGAAAGAACAATGCGCGTTTCACGCACGCACATTTGCCTTCTTTTTATTATTAATATTAATTCATAATGTGTATGTGTGTGTGTGTTATGTATGTGTATGGTGCCCGATCGACGGCACTCGCGTAATGCTATCGGAAAAAAAAAAAAAAAAAAAAAAAAAAAAACAAGATTGCGAAATATATAAGAATGCGTATACATTGTAGCTTCGAGAGCGCGGTCGATCCAGTCGAGCCGATCGATCGTTATTATAGAATAATAAATATGACAGTGCAATATCTAAAAAATCTGTCTTTTTTATGCAACTTACACATTCAAATACAACTGTACTCGAAAAATGTACAATATGTTTTATTGCCCTTACGTGAATATCAAGGAAAATCTGAATCGCCAAATCGTATACCATATCAATCGTATAACGCGTGACAAGTATATAAAGTTAAAAGTAAAAGACAATATTTTTTATATCTCAAATGTTTTTGTGACGCAAGGAAAGGCACGACTCGATGAAAGCTGTGAATTATCGATTAAGTTGCGAAGCTATTGAAACTTTGATTCATCAGACATAGAGAGTCTAAAGAAAAAGTCAACATTGGATGGGTTTGCGAAGTCTGATTTGAAGTAAAGTTGACTCACCCTCTCTCTCTCTTTAGCCGGTTCGCCGGAGGGTTTTCCGGATTGCATTGTTGTCTATAGACAGAGATGAGGAAAAAATCAATCAGCAAAACTCCTCATACAAGATATTGTACAAAGATATTCGGTGATTCACAGTTTCCATATAAATTCTTGCCTGAAATATAGTGCAGCGCTAAAGCTTGAAAATTATTTCTCTTTTTTTTTTTTGTTTAAGTACGGGACATATAACGATTTGGCACAATTACGAATTCTCCTTAAATCATACGAGCAGTGTACACGATCCCTCTCTCAATTTTTCAGTCTCTTACATTCATTTTTTCTCTCTCACTCTCTCGCTCTTCCTTTCTCTCTTGTTTTCTTTTTTTCACGTTTACTCTCTGTATCTGATCGCTAAAAAGAATACTTGATTCAAGATTGTGTGTGAATCAAGATAGAGCTGAATAAAATTGCCCTAGACGAACGTCTTTTGTATATCTGCGCGCAATAAGTAAGTTAATTAAATAAGTAGAGTCTATAAAGTATTTTATTTAGTATTTTATGTATTGGAGAGATGTATGGAGTTATTTTATATACACATCGTGAGAAAGCGAACTCTTTTATGTTATCTTTCTAAAAAATTAAATTCAAAAGTGTTCAAAGAAGATATATCACATTTATATATCATTTCTCTCTACATTTTACTTTATTGCATTTTATTCTACTGTATGATGCGACCCGAAAAAAATAGAGCTTGCCGAATTTCACGTTCATTCCTTAGTGATCGATTCGGATCACTTTCCTTGCATGTTGAACAAATTACAAGAATCGCGTATATAACATTAAATCCTCAAACAGCATGACAGAGTCAAGTATTTCAATGGTCAAATTTTTCTGCTTGATCACCGATTTCTATCGTACCATTTAAAGATTAGATTGCTTTCTAGGGTGCTTGAAAAGGGAGTATAAAATAAGAATAGAGGATGTGTAATAACGATGGGTTAAGCATTCGATCTATGTTAAAAAATTAAGAAACTCTTCGCGCTCTTAATATTCTAAATTCGCCACATGATCTTCAACTGATCTTTATTGAAATATATACAGGATGTCCAATTTTAAATACCCTTGCGAAATATCTCGACAACTAAACAGTATCGAATCACAACTTTTGTTCGAAACTATTCTTCCAGTTTTCTAAATATTTCACTACAGTATTTAAAATGGATACCCTGTATGCATATGTGTGTGTTTATATGTGTATAATTTCACATGTATATAAATGAATAAAATAAAAGATCGAGCGGCCGAGTTTAATGTTACATATAGTATACAAATATGTAATGGATGTTTTTTCTAATTGCTTTCCTACAGGAATAATCAAAAATCATATAAGAGATTACAAATTTAACGCGCATGCACTATCTTTGTACATGGATATATTAAGTTTGATGGTCCCTCGTTAGCTTCATTTATATAAAGCGTCATCCTTATAAAATTCATAATTATACTTTGTGCATCTTTATACTCTTTTTTTCAAACACCTTAGATCGTAGATGTTAATATAACACATCTCCCACATTTGTTCCGATGAGCAAATAAATCATATATGTATAAGAAATTAAATACAAAAGGACAAATGTCATCGTTCGCACACGCTAGAATAATAAATAAGTAAAAAGCGATGACAAAAAGATATTACGTATATATAATCCTATGTAAAAATCACGGCCGTCGTTATGTAACATAAATTTGTAATAGCGACGAGAGGAATATATATACTTGAACTTGACGTTGAACACGTATATATGTAATGCGATGATGAACGATGAAGAGAAACACGGGGTTACGAAATTATAATCATATACGTAATAAGTAAATAACGATGATTCGACGTCATTGCTCGCATATTATTATACATATTTTGCAAAATTTCCTACACCTCTGTGGCGCAAATCTGTATCCTGCAAAATCTACAGTCCTCTTCTCACTGAGAGAAAATTGCAAAGTTCGCGCGTTTGTAGAATTCAAATTGCGGTTGAAAAAAATAATTACGCGCGCATTAAGGCAAAAATCGCTATATATTCTCTACGGATTAATTCTCGCGTAAATATCTTGCGCGGTATTCTTATTTGCAACACGACACGGCATCTTTCCGACAGGTGAATTTATCGAAAGATGGATTATACTTTCATGTTTTTTTTTGCAGCAATAATCTTTATTTCTTTTTCGTTATTCTTTTTTTTACAAAAAAACACTACTTGGCACAGCTAATAGTTTATATATTAAATATTTTGCATACGAGAACAATCGACATTAATAACGAGCACGATTGTCACTCCTCTACAGCAGAATTGCTCTCACGTTTCGAACTAATTTGCGGGAAATTATTTTAAGTCATCTTAATTAATTAAGGCAACTTCAGCGTAATTAAAAATCTTCTTTTCTCTCAGTGCGTGGTAACCGAGCGCCGAAAGTGACAACGATGCAGAAGTAATAATAAGCCATAAAAGTATGCGTGTGTACACACGTTGTGTATGTGTGTGTGTGTGTGTAAGTAAGCTCTACTCTTTTTTTTTTACAACACGACTGGGCGATTATAAGTTAGGAGAAACTTGGAAACGTAAAACGCGAAACATTCGCGCAAAATGTCTCTTCTCTTCAAAAGAATCCGTATCTTCTTCACACGTGGCGCGCGATCGAAAATAATCAATCCAACAACAATAATAGGGCACGTCGTATGTAAGTCCTATGGAGATGCATGTGTGTGTGTGTGTGTGTGTGTGTGTGAGTGATACGGAATAGCAGTATTTTTTAATAACCATAAGAAGAATCATTATTAGAGTTATAGATTGTAAGTAGTGAGTATTAGAGTGTGTGAGTTAGTACAAAGAGCGTGTGTGATAACTGACAATACAAATATATTCTTCTAAACCTAGGATGCGTCAGAAGAAAAGATGAGAAGACGAATGAGAGGCAGGAGAGGAAGGGGAGAAATTAATTCCAGGTTGTAAGAATCTCACGAGAATAAGGGCGAAAGGGTTCGAAAGCTAGTATCCTAAAATCCTTGGCTATACTGGGCAAAGTATATCCTTTTTTTCTCGCATTCGAGATACTCTGTGTAAGTCTTTCGATCTCCTCGCTGAGGGATCATTGAGACGAGATCTCAGGAGGGTTGGTTTTTTCGGGTGGTGAAACTAAATTTTGATATGTAGATTGACAAGGGGAGGATAAGGGAGGGAAGGGGTTACCTATACTATTCGTCTCCGAATCTGTTCGCGTCTGTTGGCCCGAGTCTCCTCGGCACGATTACACGATTAGCGTTAAATGTGGCTGCCGGATTCCGATGTGTGTGGTCCTTCTTAGTTTACATAATTTACATAGTTACATAGTTAAAAATGTAAGCTTGAGACAGTAATCTATCCGTATATAAACGTGTCATGTGTTTCAAGGACCAGTTGTGGTTCTTAATTAAGTGATCCTTATTACGCGTATGGTCCTTTCTAGCTTATACTTGTAAAATACAGAACAGGGAAAGAGAGTTGTTGTAAGATACCGTTTGCCGACATTGTTACAACCAGGCAAGGGCTTTGTATTGCCGTATTATATAATCGCTCTTAATTCTCTCTTCCCTGCGAGATAGAAGATACGAGATAAGGAAAGTTACGAACAGCCACAATTATCGTTAAACGTGCGATATGAACACTATGGACCCATTAACTCTCGCTCTACGACCGATCATTTTCACGATCCTGTGGAAAGTGACGTCGGTCTGATATTATCTGAACGACGCGACAGTTTCGCAAACGAATTAATCAAAGATATGTAAATGCCGATTATACAGCTTCCTTTTCTCTCGCGCACTCTCTCTCTTCCCTCTCTTACTTTCTCATTCATACAATCCTTGACATTAGCCGAGACAAATCACCTGTCGAACGCTCGCAAATATAACGCCGTTGTATACGTATAATGTGACGACGAATGCGACTATATAAAGTATATAAGTATCTCTTATATATATATATATATATATATATATATATATATATATATATATATACTTACGAGATAATTGTATGTTGTATGCAAGTATGTTTATTTATATATGTATATACGTATACGTAAAATACGTATGCACGTACGTATCGTCGGCCTATAGCAGGTGTTTTATTTCGTCTCATTCTCATTATCCTGGTACGATCATCACAAAAGTGTCATCGATCTCTTCTCATTCATTCATTCATTCATCAGCACTCTCGTTCTCTCTCACACACGTCACGCTCGTCGTGTTCTGCGTGTCGTTTTGTGTGTTTTTTGTCGTGTGTATCTCACATTATTAAGTGTATAACTTACTTCTTTTTTTTTACATAAAATATCGCATATCAGACGATCTTACAAAACTTTACCCTGGAATAAATGTACTTTACGCTGAGCGCGAGGGCGACCGATCGCGAAGAAAAGTAGTACATATATGTATCTCTCGTTCAACTTATTCGCATCTTCGCGATCGGTACTTTCAATTTATCTCCTCTCTCCGCGATTTGCCTCGTGATTTATTATTCAGTTATTATATAGACTTTGTGACGACCGACCCACATATCTGTATCGCGATCGAGTACGGCGTGCCCCTTTCTGCACAATCCTTTCAAACATACATGTATGTATATATTATGCGTTCGCCATATGTATTGTCGATCAGATCTTCAAAGTATGCAAAGTATAGAATTTAAAATTTATTTATATACTAATCAACGATGGTGAAATTAAGAAAAAAATTATAACATCTGTGCGGATGCTGAAAGGATGAAGAGGTTCGCAGAACTCGACTGTGAGATCACATCTCGCACTCTCTAATATATGCGCACACAACACGTGTCCCTGGAGGACGACACGTTACAAAGGGCGACGATACGCATTGAAAGACGCAGTCGCAAATCATATACGCGACATATTTTTTTTACACTTCACATTATTTTCTTGTAAAAAAATTTTATTCTTTTTCTTTTCTCTCTCTCTCTCTCTCTCTCTCTCTCTCTCTCTCTCTCGCGCTCTCTCTTTCTCTCTTCGTTACATCGCACATTACTACATCTCAAATTTTACTTTTTTTCTCTTTTGCGTTAAAAATTTAAAATACTCGTATTATACGTAAGTATTTATGACCCTGTTTTTCGTAAAGGCTTTTTAACATAAATCAATCCTGGCCGAGGAAGATAAAGGAAATACAGGTTCTTTAAGAGAGGGGGGCAGGAAGGGATAAAGAGGGGTCGAGAAGACGCGACTGCGCGTTGAAGGGGGGAAAGGGGGGAGGGGGAAAGGAGAACGAAGAGTTCGTTCGAATCTTACGCGAATTACCCTTTTCTCGTTACGTATCTTTCCTTCTCGACAACGAACAGAAAGACTTATTATATCGGAAGACTAACGCAAAACGTACAAATAATTGTGGAGACTTCGACGCTGGATCGAGTCGCAACAATCCGCAATAGGGTGTCTCGTCGCGCATCCCTAACAGAGAAATCTTCTCTCCGTGAGCGGGTTTTTCTCTTTGCACACACTTTTTTTGTATGATATTTTAGCATATCGAGATCGAAGAGATATAGTTTGAAGTAGTTTCCTCTATAATTAAATCGCGATACGATATTCTACGAAAATACGATTTTATCGCGACGAACACTTTTCTTTCATCAAAAAAGGGAACATCTAATTTATTGTTCTCAATTTCTCCATAATTGATATGACTTATTTTCATAAAAAGGAACACCTTCGCAAAAACTGTAAAATTTCATCTTTGAGATCGGATCTTCCGTCTTGGTGACGATCTATTGCAGATTGAACAACAGATTGTCGCAAGTTTAATCTACTAATTGTCAAAGAAAAAAGAAAGGAGAAGATAAAAGATAAAAAGCACGGTAGAAAGTAATTACACTAACGAGAGGAGAGCGAAATGACTTCGTTTTAATCTTCCAAGTGAGAGTTAACGCGAGTCATTCTTTTTTAATTGTATATCGCGCAGTAAGTGCAAGGAACTGAAAGCTTTTCATGCAAAGTTGGAGGTAATCATATCTCTCTTTCTACAATTTCAATTTCTCTTGCCGCATCTTCGACAAAAGAAGGCAATTTTTAATTTACACACCTTCCGAGCTGCCATGAGAGAACGCAATTTACTTATATCCCCCTCCTGACATTTCGATTCGACGAGATTTTTCTTTTTTTCAGCGATGCGTAATTAAAGTCAAAAAATGAAAACTTTTTTCAAACACAAATATATTAAGAATAATTAATTACGCGATTTAATATATTAATTTTTTAAATAAAACTTACAAATCGATGATAAAATGAAAGAATAAAAATATAGTCAGTGTGCGATTTATTTTATGACTGACTATATTTAAATTTAAATCTCACAAATTCAGTCATATTATGTAGAATAAAAAGACGATATATAACGCAAGATTTTTAAATAAAAATACCGACGATATTAATATTTTGTGATTGTCTGAAACGTCGTTTTGCCCCGACCGTCGTCTATATTAAAATTCCTACTACTGTTTATATTTTTATCGGGGCAGCAAAATTTATTATTCATATTTAATTTCGAAGAAATCTAGAATTAACGTACGATTAACATGAAATAATCACATGTGTATTATTAAAAGCAAACGAGCGTATCTCGATATATCTCGTCGACATTCGGAGAATCGTCAGAAGGAAGGGTGAAAAGGGATTTATTAAGCAGATTAATGTAAGTTGGCAAATTTGGCACACGCGTTATACCGCTCGCAATTTACACGTTAGCTTGGCACAAAATTGAGCCGCTCGAGGCGATGAGTTTTCACAATTCGATTATTTTTTTGGCACCTGAACCGCATCAAATGATTGATGGTGACCTTTTCGGCCTTATGTGTGATCGACAGTTTTCCTCCTTATTACGTTGACACTACATATGATTTTTAGTTCGCCTTGATTTACGCGGAAAAGAGGGGTGGAGGGAAAAAGAGGGGTGCGCGATATCAGGGTCGCGATTAGACGACAGATTGAGGAAACAATCAGTTTTGCACATGAAAATTATCCGATTACACACCGATTATCCTACACCATAAATGGCAATAACACATTCTAATTTTATTAAACAGCAAACAACAATCGGCTTGTTTAAAAGTCCGTAAAAATTTAGAGATTGCTCGCACAATTCAGCAATTATAATCGCACTCGGGATAAGATATCATATATATATATATACATATAATTCTTTTACATTTCCCATTCTATACCGATTGTTACACCAGCATAGTTGTTTGCTTTCAAATTATCTCCCATTGTACATTATCCTATAATAAGGATACTTTCCAGCACAGATAACACTATGTCACACAGTGCGTGACATATATTTCGTTGCTGGAAAGCACCCCATACTATTAGCACATACACAGTGTGATGATAACGATGCAATTTCGAAGAAGCTACAGCAGAATGATGAGAATAATCTGTCTGTCGTCCTACTCGCCCTCTGGTCACGCGCGATAAACACGCGGCGAACAATTTCGTCCGATCGCGCGAGAAATTTTTTCATTCACGGGAGAAGAGAGACTTCTCTTCGGCCCTTTTAATTTCCACGCCCCGCCCGGGGGAAGGACGCGATTCAATATCCTATAAAAACTAAGTTTATTTCTTAGCTGATTGCCTTGCGTTACGGTAAAAGTTAGGTCCCTAGCCGGAATTGCCGCGGACGCTGCAGACATTTTTTTTTTCCCCGGAGATTGGAGAGAGACTCTCGCGTCGCGTTCCCATTCTCGATGTAACTCTTGTAACTTTCTCGTTTCCGTAGAGCCGTCTTCCTCCGAAAGTCGAGGTATATGGCGCGCGCATTTTGCAAAAAAAAAAAAATCCAAGAGCAGATACATTCCATTCTATTTGTACTCGTGTTCTGCGATTTTTTTTTCATCCTGTCATCCGTCCGATTTATATAAATCTTCGCTCAACGTACGAGATAAACGGCTCCGTTCGGCGATTCGCGACAATCCTCGGTATAGGAGGACCCACGCGATAAGGATAAGGCCCCTGCACTAACAGATTGCTCTACGCCACAACGATATGATCGCAATTAATGCTGACGTTCGCCCGCTTTGCTTTTTTTCCCTTTTTTTTTGCTCTTCTTTAAATGTGCGCGCGCGTTTAATACAAGCGAACGCTTCGCTCTCTTCGCGATCGCGTTTCGTATTCTTAATTAGGGGGAAGGGATGTACGTACTCTCGCGAAACTGTTTCAACGATCGCGTTATTTCCTTTTTTTTTTTATTTCGCTAACGCGAACGAGAATAACCGCGTCTTCGTTGAAGTATTATTGGTCAGCGTCAGTTGCTCCAAAGTTAGGTCTAACTGTACAGCGTGTATATAAAACACGCAAGCGTTCTTCTTAGATACAACTTGACTTTACAGCCAACAGCGTAAGATTAGCTCTGACTAGCTAACGTATCTCTTAGATATTTCCTCGTTTTCCGCCCGGAACACGCTCCTATCTACACAATATAGAAAGCGGATATCATTAACTGCTTATTATGTGCTAACTATTTGTTGGTGCGACAGATCTTGAGGGATATAATCTAAACGCATCTCCCTAATCCTTGTAGATCCTTCTTAGATTATTACGCTCCTGCGTGAACACTTGCGTTCTTTCCCTCTTCGATATAGTTTTTTTTTTAAACACGACTTACGACATACGTGATTAGACGATATCTTAACGGTCACTAGAAGCTACAGAGAATCCGATATAAGATCCAAGTGCCCGAGATATACAATCAATCGATTTCCGATCGAATGCCGGATAAATATATAGGCTAGCTTATCGGAGCAAAAAAAAGAGAGATATCAATTATTCTAGAGTCATATGTGTCATTGGATATGCTTCTGGAATATGTCGATGCGACATCCTTGGATAAGTGGCAGATAAACTGCGTTGGCTTTTCTCGAAAACAGAATTGCCTCGACTCTGATCGCCTACGTACATACATTCCTCCTTCTTATATTCTTTTCCACTCTCTACGTCTCGCCATTTTATCGCTTAGTTGTCAAACTCCATAAGAGTTTGTCACGAGAGATTGTGATAATTCGAGCTTCCGATACCGCTTGTATACGTCGAGCGGAATTAAATCTTGACTAAAATAAGGCGAAGCGAACCCTCTCTTGTAGACAGTTTGAAATTTCGCTGAAATTAGAATTTAATGTCCTACGTCATCCTGTCACTTATTCTTTAGCTCCCAAGCGATTTTCCATTAATTAAACAGCTCTGAGTATTATTCAATTATCACGTATAATCGTGCTTAGCGAGCCAGTTTGAAAAGTGAATGGGATTTTCAATTCAAGAAGCGATAATTCTCTTTTTCAATCAGCAGGAAACAGCTATTCTCTTGCAATTGTAATCTTTCGAAATAGTTGTAGGTTGCACATTTTCATCTTTCAAATCCCATTTACTTTACTCATTAATGTAACTCGATGATTTTAGTATTTAAATATTATTATAATTGATAAAAAAAATATAATCACGTCCGTATTCAAAACTATTTGTTAATTTCTTTCACCGTGTCATACACTTTTTACATGTTCCTTACAAGAGGAATATTACTAATTACTTATTGCTCTCTCAACTCATTTCACTCTTACGCCTTGTAAAATATTAAAATCATTCCCTAAATAAATAAAATTAATAAATTTTTCGATGCGCTTATAGAAATGCAAGTATAATTCAAAAAACTATCTTTAAATTATCTCAACACTCGTTTTGGATACGAACGTTGTAGAATTTCGCATCACGCACAGGTGGGCTTTTCACAAACGAATTAAAAATTTTTTACGAAATTACTCTTAAGGAAAGACTGCTGACGCCTTGAGCAAAACAAAGATCGATAATTAAAAACATAAATTATAATATACATATATAGTATATATGTCGTCCCGGTTCGATAGTAATTGTATAGTAAGTTTCGGAATTATTCTATTCAAGAAAGAAAAGAAGCATCGCGTTATTTTAAAGACACATCTGAAGCCTGCAGAGGATTAAGCATAGTAGCTTTTAATAATGTGGCTCTTTTCCTTCGACGCATTTGAAAGGTCGATTTAAAACGATATTACGATATCTCCGCGCGATTCTTCGAACCCTTTCAGTACCCGAGTGACGTTCGCTCTGACGATAAAAAAATAATTTACAATTATACACGTATTAAAATATCGAGATTCTCGAAAGAAGTTTGACGACTAAAAATAGAGTAAATTAAAAATTTGCTGCTCAAATTCGGATTATTGAAAGGATTCATCTAGAGACCCAGTTCGAGTGGAGGAAGATCACGATTTACCCTTACGTATATAAATGCGCGCAGCATCGTCTCCCATAACTTTTTTTCTTCTGATTCAAATATAACATCGGACTGACTTTTATCGTTTTTCTAAGATCTCGAAACGTTCCTGTGGCGATCTAATTCGAATGACGTAACGGGATTATATACGCACGCGCGCACATACATACGTACATATTTCATCAGTCGCCTAATGATAGGT
Organism: Prenolepis imparis; assembly: GCF_030444845.1. Lineage (NCBI taxonomy): Eukaryota > Metazoa > Arthropoda > Insecta > Hymenoptera > Formicidae > Prenolepis > Prenolepis imparis. Next base: position 756,884 of record NW_028141170.1, read on the forward strand.
GGGTCCTGAAATCTTCCCGATTTTTGTCGCGTCTCTCCTCTCTCTTCGCGAATTCATTTGTAGGATACATCCACATGCGCTCTTTCTTCCTTTTCCCATCTCTATCATATATTTTTCATAATATATAAGTACTCCTCTTTTCACTCTTTTTTACTCTCTCTCTCTCTCTCTCTCTCTCTCTCTCTTTCTCTCCGCGAAGTGCCTTAAAACTTGATCCTTAACTACTTACTAATAATCGATTCTAATCACAGCAATTATTTATTGTTGATATACACAATCATACAGCGTCTCTCACTAATTGTTATTTTCATCATTTTTTTTCATCGACTTTTTTTTTAGTCAGAGACAACTTGCCGTTCGAACGTTGCTCGTCTCGTATATTTTTTTTTGCCTTTTTTTCCTTAATATAATTACTACGATACGCCGTCATCGTCTACCTATACCGGTGGAGAATGAGGGTGCAAGGGCGAGGGTGAAGAGGAGATGTGAGAGGAGTGCCTAGTCGCCACGATGAGAAAAGAGAGAAATATTCCGTTTTTTTTCTTTTGTCGAAATGTATAACAAATAATTTTCCACACACAATGGCAATATGTATGTATATATATATATATATATATGTATATAAATAATTATAAATAATACAGAGCTATAGAGCTCTCGAATCTAATTTAAATGAGTCACCAACAGACTCGCGATGTAAAAAACAACTCGACGCATCGATCCAAGAATAAGCAAAATTAAATCATCCGTCTAGAATAATTTTTTCCCCCCTTTTTAGACAGACCAACACAGATTGTGTCGTAAAATGTGGGAGAGTAATATAATATCAACTTTATGAAAATTTAATTGGGACTTTAATTAACAATTGTTTTTATTACAAGAGATTTAATTAATCAAATCTCTGATATGGAAACGTTTTAAACGTTCCATTGTTATAGAGATTTCCTAATTGGGTTGATCTTTCAAAAGTTGCAATAGATGATTGTCTCCAATTAAATTTTCCCTAGGGAAGATAAACTTCTCAAACTTCGCGTCGTAGTATTATTGAATCCCACTTTGAACAACACAACTGTGTCTCAGCAACTTGCTTGTATTTTTTTCTTTTTTTTTTTTTGTACAGAGGAGCCGTTTGTGACTCATTTATTCGGAAAATAAAGTGATATAAAGCGCGTGATATTGCGATTCGAAAAAGATGAAATCGATATATCGATGTAATAATAAATAAAGTGAAAAAAATCGCAGAAGCTGATATTACAATAATTTTCAACTAAAAAAATTACTCTTATAAACAAGATGTTCCGAATACGTAATATGTATATACAGCGTAAAAAATCATATTTACAACACGCGTTCAAGAAAAAAGCGAAAAGTATTTTCGATAAAAAAAAAAGAAAAATATCACAAAAAAACCGACTTCACGATATTATTCATTCGTACAAATATAAAATTAGTGCTGATGTAACAATCAATGTTTTTTTCTTTTCTTTTTTTTAGAAGGATTAATTTATGTATTAAAATTAAAAGCGTTTCTTACGCGATTTTACACGAGTTAGGGAAGATGTATAAAAGTGATACATACGCGCGAAGACCGCATGTAATGATCGTTAATTGAGCTGACACAGGAAGCACTAACAGTTTTTCTAACAAACGTTTTTTTTCTTCTCCCTTTTGTTTTATTAATTTATGTTTGGCACATAATGGAAGTTGCCGGCGCGGAATTACATCGCGAGATGCAAATCGCCCGCGCCATTGCCAATTTTACACATATATATGTAATATATGCAAGAGAATTATTAAAGATGAGGATGTGTGCGCGTGAGAAGTGCCGAAATATATATATTATATATAGTAGCTGTACAACTATGTATTTTTTTTTAATTCCGTTATATATATCCCGGCGATTCTCGGCCCGATTTTTAACAACAATCTCTCGATCCAAAATATATTTCTCGAAGAGATAAAAGAGAATCGAACCGAAACTTGGACGCAATAGAAAAAAAATATCGTATGCAGTCCCAAGATCTAATTTGCATTTCGCAATTATGTACAGACTAGTGTGTACAACATGTGAACAAATATTTACCTAGAATAAAATAATAATATTAATAATAATTTATAAAAAAAGACGTTGCACAATGCCGCGCGCGCGCGCATTTCTCTTCTTTTCACACACACAGACGGAGTAATAATTTTATTAAATATCAACGATTGTAACACGATTAATATAAATAACACGAGAACAAAGAGTCGATAACGAGATATAAATAATAAAAAAACGTACGTACAAAAAAAACGCACATATCTAAAGACGATAAAAGAATTTGTTTGCCTTTATACCAAGAGTGACTCTTACTGGATTCATGAGCCAAACTACAAGCATTAAAAGGAGGAGAGAGGAGGGGTTAAAGTCCGACAGAGAGGAAAAAGGTAAGATCGTAAGATGAAGGAGCTGAAAAGTGGACAAGGATGACGAAGAAAGGGAAGGATGAGCCTCTTGATCGAGTCTGGGCTTGAGCTCGCACCTTTTCACATCGCTATTTATCTCTCTCTCTCTCTCTCTCTCTCTCTCTCTCTCTCTCTCTCTCTCTTCTAGTTATTATTTTTATCGTATAATAAATATATATTATGTGTGTTGTATATATATATATATAATATATATCATTATTTATATATTCCACGTAATAATTTCATTTATTTCTTTTAACAGAAGCGCGCGTCCGACACGCGTCCGCGACGTTCACGTCGGCCTTATTCCGTATCCGATCACTTGTACGACGTATATATACACGAGGACGATCGGCGTCGGAGACGGGATGCTGGGCCAAAAGTGCAGGTCCAGAACGGCGTCGAGACACGCGCTAGAGAACGCGCGCATCCGTTGGTCCCTTCGCGTTTCTCCGAGATTTTCTTTTCCCTTCTCGGAGGAAGCGCCAAGCGATCGATGGTGCGAACGACGCGTTCGCAGTCGTTTCTTTTTTTTTGGGTTTTCTTCTTTAAAAAAAGAAAAAAGAAAAAAAATGAAAGAGTATTACCGACAATTGTGTTTTTCGGAATCCAAGATTCGCATGCAAAAGCTACGCAACTACCGCGCGAATTATAATCGTTTATATACTTTCTCACCCTCGACGCGATCCGCGAGAGCGCGATCGCGATCTTGGTTATCTCTGGACCACGAGGTTTCATGATCCATTTGTTTGTCTCTCTCTGTAGCCTCGGAGATTGGTCACGGATGGGACACGGGGATGAGATCCACGATAATAGAGATCAAGGTGATACGAAATACGAAATCGACGGCGTGCGAGATCGCGATTCGTGGGATCTCGAGAGAGATGTGTAGGAGAAGCCACGTGATATTCACCGAAGATATCGAAGATATTCAACGACGCAGTGTCTCGCCTAAGTATATATATACTCGCGTCGACGAGCCACATTTGCGTGTGAGATTCAGTTTTTTGGATCCTCGAAGTGTGTCCTAAACCGCAAGAGTCCGGGGGATATTTCCAAGAAATAATTATCTCCAATCGAAGAGTCTGAGACACAACGTGTTTCCGTCTCTCAAGAGTGATTCTATGGGACAAAAGTGTACATACATACGTGTTGAATTATATTCGGGCTCGTTTTTTTTTCTTTTTTAATGCGAGTCCAGTATCAACGATATCTACGCCCAGAGATTTTCTTGCGTCATTGATATCTGCGTAGGTATCGTCGATCCATGAACATGGCTATAAATACAAATGATGTTGAGATTTTTACATGAGGGGGAGAGGAGGAATATGCATCGTGTTTCGCACATTGGATGCATCGCGAAGCGGAACCTTCTTGCATCGCTTGATGAGCATCACGTATACGCGAAACAGAACGCACGTGTCAATTTACATTCCCTCTTTATACACGCGTCATTTTGTATAAAACTACTATTCTTTCATCAGGGAGTATGGAGTAACTTGGGCGTGGGAATACTTGCTTTGAACTCTTCGAACCGCTGTCGAACAAGTCAGTCCCCGTGATGGACCAGGCCGCACTTCCGTTTACTGTCATCAGTCCGGAATGAAGTAATAACTAAGCTCCGCGAACCGGTCGCGAAACGCGTCGAGAACGCGTGTATATAGAATCCACATTTTTTTGTTTTCTTTTTTTTAGAAAAAACTCTAACAACCGGCCTAATATTATTTAATCGCGCGTCATCGCGCGTCCTCGCGTAGTAATAATAAATTTGTTAATAATAATAAAATTCTCTTCGCGTATTTTTTTTTCTCTCCCTGTCTCGCGTGTCTCGTTTCTTTTTTTTTTACGTCTTTTTTAAATATAAAAATGAAAACTAACGTATTTATCTTTGGCTTGTTCCCTTTACCAATCGGCGACAGCTTTTGCGGCTGCGGCGCGTGCATCATTATTTTTTTTCTTCTTCTTTTGTTTAAATAACTTTTTTTGTACAGTTTTGTACACTCGAGTGTGTCTGTGTACGCGCGTGCGTATCTTCTTCATCTTTCCATGTACGTAATCTCTCTAGGATGCATAAATGTATACGTGTGTATGTATGTATGTCTATAAGTGTTGATGATGTATCTTGTTGAATTTTAACGTACACGTCTTGAAGCGCGCACAAATAGACTTCGTTTCGAATATCGTGCGAGTGTGTGCTACGTATATGTGTGTCTCTCTCTCTCTCTCTCTTGCTCTCCCTTTTTCTCCCTTTCTCTCTTCCTTTCTCACTGTCGTGTGTCTTGTTTCTTTTTTTTTGCAAGTGTATCGATTTGCAAGCTGGTTGAACACAGTGCGTGGCCCAGCCCTGTATACGCCACTCTGACAGCTTCGCGCGCCCCGCGATGCTCCGTGTCCTTTCGACGACGATAACGACCACGGCAACGCTCCACATTTAGTGGATCGGCGATTTCACAATGTGGTCTGGCGGGATGAAGTGATACGCGGGCATAGGCACCCCCGATGTCTCCATCGATATCCTGAAACATAGTCAATCGACCCGTAAGAGATAATGTTCATTCGTTGATTATTGCGTCTATCAGCGGAAGAAGAGACAGAGAATTCGAGTAATTGTTCGCACCTTCAAATGTCTTCTTCTTATTAAATTAATTTAAATGATTAAAACAATTGTGATAATTTTTGGTCCTCTCTTTCTCTCTCTCTTCTCGTACTTATTAGGAAAAAAGTTTTGTAGAAAATTGCGATTCCCGCGATATCGGAGGAAAAGACTAATGAGGCATAGTGGTCGATCTTTTCATCCGAGTATCAAGATGTTGTGCAACATGCGACGTATGAATGTATAAGGTACAACGCGCGTGAATCTCTCCGATTCTCCGTGTCTTAAATTGCATGCCCGGTCTATGAACTTTGTACGAACCATAGCGGTTCAGACACTCGATCTGTGTTTAAATTCGACCTGCAAAATAAAACTGTTACTAGCAGGTAACGGAAAGCAACGTTATTACAATTTATAGCAATCTTATTACGGATCTCCCGCAAGGATTCGGATGGTTGATCATAAAACATATGATATTGAAAAAAAAGTGCGCAAGACGATTAAATTAAAAAAAAAATTTTTTTAAGTTAAAAAAAATGAAAACTTTGCAGCCAACAGGATAAGTCGATTAACAGGACTACAAAGGAACGGATGGTGCTTACCAAAAAACGGGCAGGAGCCTGGGTCAAGTTGGTTGGATGTGGATACATCTTCTCTCTCTCTCTCTCTCTCTCTCTTTCTCTCTCTCTCTCTCTACATCTCGCTTTTGAATTTCTCTCCGATCTTGATTACGTTTACACTTTAATAATGAGGCATACGTATGTATGGGCCTCTATGTATAGTGGCTCGTATTCTCAATATACATTGAGCGTTAAAAGTAATTAAATCCAATCTTGAATCCAATCTGTCGTAATTGATACAAATGTTGCGTAAAAATGGCGCTAAATGTACTAGAATACGGCCAATTATGTAATACGTTGCTATCAGTCCGATAGCAACATCGGTACATATAAAATATGTATGTTCGTATTAATAAAAATCGATAAAAATTTCATTTGACACATCGAATTTCTTTTGAAACACGACTACGATTAATAGCGAAGTTTAAAAAAAAAGCAAGCGGCTGAAGAAGCCATACTTGTGTCGCATTTTTACAATACAACAGAGATATCTTCATGCGTAGAGTATCCCTGTATAATCGATTTAAAAATATGTGTAATCTTATCAAACTGAACGATGTATCTCTTTATCCTTTTAATTATAAGAGAAAATCGGACTCACGTAAAATTTCGTATTTGTAAGAAGGTAATAAAACGTTCAGGTGCCGCGAAGGTGGTCGCGCAATATATTGGAGATTTCATTTCCGAGATCAATCGAGAGAAAGAAAGGCTCGTTGATCCTTGTTAAAAAAAAGTTGAGAATTTTCTGTTTAAAAAAAGACCGTCGTGAACCAATGCATTGCGGGACCTCACTCGCGGGAACGCCAAATTTCTGTTTATTCGGTATTGTATTTTCTCTTACGTTCTATTAAACACGCCTAGCTTTATTTAACAAGATGATACAGGACACAAAGCTAAAGTCTGATAAGCATTATAAGCTCTGCGACATTGTTATAGAGACTAATGTACAGCTGAAGATATTTGCCTGTAAGATTCTATGCACGATGATGTAGGAATACCAGGCGTAGCGATGCGCGATGGCTCTCCTTTAAACCGATCGAACATCTCGACGGAGAAGTTTTATATTTTCATTTACTGTTCCAAGTACATTTTCTTATTCAATTATGACCAACAATTAACTCTAGCAATTAGCAATAGTCTTCGTGGAAGAAACAATGGGATAAAACAAAAATTTGTGAAATTTTGAGAATTATATCAAATTTCCAACATGTTTGGACTTTGCACTTGCATTGGAAGCAGATTTTTTATTTCTACGCATCGCTTCACTTGATATACGACTACGGGAGCTCTGCGTATTCTCTGATGCATCGTCGGTCTCTCTCGCGACTTTTCCTTTCTCGTTTTCTTTGAATCGCAAACAGTCGCTTAACGTCGCGGGCGTGAGTTTATTATTGTCTCGAGAAAGAAACGGAACGAGACGATACATTTTAAAACGAAGAAAAACGCAATGAAGATATCTCGCGATCATGGCGACGGTCGATTCGAGCGGAATGGACATTTTTTTTCTGCAAACAAAATCAATTTCCCCACAATTAATCGCGCGTGTTCCGGATAAACCGTGACCACGATAAGTGAGATACTTGTGATTACGCGATTGTATGTCTTCTGACTTGTCAACTACTTGCAAGTACACATGTCTCGCTATGAACTAGGATTGAGCACACAAACACTTATCTTGGCGATTCCGAATCTTATCGATCATTATCAGCTCTTTCCTCTTTTTTTTCCCCGCAAGATTTTGCTTAGATTTAGCTGATCGAACGTTCTTCTGCGACTAGATGATTCCGGCTTCACGTGTTTTTTTTTATAATTATTCTTTTTTTATTACTTACAGAACAGTAGACTAACAAGACGATTGAATTATTACTATGGAATTAGAAATCTGATTGTATCTTTAGTGTATATATATTTATATAGCGTTTAATTTTAGTTTGATTTCACAAAAAAACGTAATTTACACGCGAATCCATGCAGATCTCGCTCGTCTCGCGTGCACAGATGCATAAAGATTAAGTGTAATTACCGTTACAACAATACAATCACTATGTGTGTACAGCTTGATTGCATATTTCAAATAGCGATGATTGGTTATACATATAATGCTTCGCAAAATTCTTCATGCTCGTGCTGTAATAAATCTCCCTCGATCGCTCGGTTGCAGATCGTTCGTCTTTTTTCTTTTTTTTCTTTTTTTTTTAATAAGAAAGAAGACTGCAAAAGTCACTCGAAACACGTTACATGATGTGGTGCATTCTTTCAACATGACTTATAAAGAATGATAAACACATGATTTACGATGATTTCTTTCACGCACCTTCCCTTTCTCCTCTCTATGTGCTTTTCATCACACACACTTGTTTCACGCGCAAAACTTTCTTTTTTTTTTTACCTATCGATAGAATTTCTATCTACTACGAGAAAAAAATCACATCGGAATAGCTACACTAGGATAAGAGTTCTTGCTTCAAATAGTAATCAATTATAATAATATTGTAATCATAATTATGACGATATAATCATAATAATTATATATTTATATATATACTTTTATATCAAAAAAGGCTGTCTTTGCGACGGTGCATGAGCGATCGCGTCCTCCGAGCGTTCCAGAAATCGCTTGTACAAAATAAAACGCAAACGTCGAATAAAATTTTATTTACGACACAATTGTAAGAAATCTCAAGAGAATTTATCATTAATTATGTTGGCTATATTTTTCATTACTCGTACAATCAGTCTTTACGCGACCGCATCGATCTCGGAGGGCGTGTCACGATAGTATATGTTTCAAAGACTTAGCATCGGATCATGTGTGGATTTTTGATCGGCTCTTACAACATAAAAAAATTCCAAAGTTTCCAGTAATCCTTTTTTCTCCCCAGCTAAAGATAATATAAAGGAAAAAAAAAAATACAAATAAAAATTCTACAAAATATTTCCGCAGTGATATTCGGGGGATCTTCGTTTTTCAAAAATATTATATCTTGGCCGAAATTAATTGTCGAACATAGTCGACGATAATATTTAGCCAAAGAATTATTCTCTTCGATCATGCATCGACTTATATATCCTTAGAAAAAAATTATATATTTACCTTCTCATTTTAACAATTATTTTAACAACAAAAACAACGAGTGTCGATCCTTCGCCAAGTCTTGATACTCTCTACCCTGGCGTCCGTACGCACGTTTAACTTCAATGTTATACAAGTACTCGCTATGTATAGATGTAGATGTGTGTAGTGTTTTCCCACTGTAACACATCATCCCGCCGCTCTTTCCGGTCCGTTTGTTCAGTAAGGATTGTACTTGGTACGCTCTGACTTGAACTTGCCGCTGTCGGTCGGGCCTGGTGCGCCCGGGCTACGAAGCCTTGGCGTAAAGGTCTTGTGCGATCGGTGCACGCCGGTGGTCTGGACCGGGAGCGCGGATGCAGCCGCGCCAGCAGCACCACCTAGCAATTCCGTGAGTCCGCCGAGGGCGGTCAGGCTAGATAGGGCGTTGAGGGCGCCTGGCTTGCTTAGCAGCTGAGCCAAGGGGATGGCGCTGGCCAAGGGAGAGGCAGTGGTAGTGGTGGTAGAGGGGGAAGCACTGGCCCCGGATGCTCCGGGAGTGGTACCGCTGCCAGGGGTTTGGGTATTTTGGGCCTCTAGGTTAGCTTTCTGCAGTTCGACACTGGGGAAAAGACAAAATGTAAAAAGGTGAGGGCGGGAACGTTCCTCGTAAAATAGTGTCAAAGAGATTTAAAAAAAAAATAAAGAAAAACATAAGAGATGACAAAAAGTAAAGAAGAGAAAAGTAAAATAATAGTAATAATAGCAGTAGGAGTAGTAGTAATAGTAGAAGTAATAGTAAAGTAGAAGTAGCAGCAATAGTAGTAGCAGTAATAGTAGTAGCTGTCACGAAGAGTTATTGAACAAGGCGACGTAAAAAAAAAGAGAAAAAAAATAAAAATTATCAGAAAGAAGAATAAATTAAATTACAAGTTGTAGGCTTAAAGAGTTATGCCAGAGAGTGCTCTGTGGAGCGTGATTATCACGTACACCGGCTACGTGGTTCGTGGGGAGAGATTTTTTTTCATTAGGTCGCATTTAGACCCTAGTGTTTGGGTTCGTATTAGACATCGGTTGACTCGCATCGGTTGATTTGAGCCGACTAAGGCATCGACGAACGAGTCAAACGGGTCCGTAGAACGAGAACGCCAAACACACTGGGACACGGTCGAAATACGTCCTAGATCGCAGAAAACGCGCAACAAGGATGCATACGAAGAAGAAGATAAATACACGCGTTCGCTAGTCTACTTTCAGAATGGTATATAGTAAATCCTGTAAATGTGTCACATCCACCACACTAATAGTAGATTTGCGAACGATGTGATTTTGTCTCTAGGTGTAATGGGCTCATGGTTCGTTTTACAGGCAGGGACACCAATTTATAGGACATTTGCATTTCTCGTGAATTCGTCATGTGTAGGATAATCGGTCTCTGCGTCAGTAGAACGAGCCATAGCCTCGTGGTTCTTTTTTTTTTTTTTTTTTTTTTATAGAAAAGATAGAAAATCAAAGTAAACCAGGCGCAACGATATGCATTCTGCCATATTAAGCGCTGCTGTTGATAAGACAAGATTGCGAGATCACACGTGCGCTTCGTCGGCCCGTCGTATATATCTCGAGTATGGGAGGCCGGGACCGGATAGATGGCAGAATGCAAATCTTGGCTCCGATGGGAGTGCTGGGATATACGATATGTAATAAATACGACAAAGTTAACGGGTAATACAGAAATATCGAAAGATGACGAATATATACGGTATCGCTATTTATATGCAGTAGTAAAATGTGAGTGGCAATCTGGAATAAAATATAATGGATTATAATTATAACGTGAGGGATATATGAAAAAGTGTGCGTCGATCCGCGGCTTTGAATTGTACATTCAACTGATGCTGGTGAAGTGTGGCGCGCAAACTTTATATCGTCGTCCTCGAATCTGCTCGACGATTACATACGTTAGTACCGTTCACCATTCTAATGTCGCTATGATGAAAATAGATTAGTCCCACAGCGCGTAATTTAAAAAAAAAAATAAATAAATAAATAAAAAGATAACAGACTCGAACACCGATCAATGAACATTAAGCGATGACAACAGTAATGAAGTGTATAATTAAAATGTAAAGATTGCTACGACAAGATTCCCGGCAAGGACGAGGAAAATTCTTCATTACATTTATCGCGTAAATAAACGTGTCATTTTCGTACATGTATTGCAAATGCCGGAAAAATACTATAAAAACAATTGTACGGTTTTTCTTATAAATTAATTAAAAAAAAAAAAAAAAAAAATACAAGCGTAAAGTGTTGAGCTAGTCGTCCATTACCGGGAGCCTGTCTTTCAAACTAGAAAGAAAACCATGTCATTAAAAACCGAATCGAAAGGAGGAACTGTGATGCGTTTGTTTGGGACTGATTTCAGGATTGATCGTCACTAACGGGCGACAGTCCTCGTGTATGTACATCTTTTTTCTACTATGTTTTTCAGTCGGTAAGTTTATTTTTGCTTGAAAGGACAGCCAGCGACAATGGGAACAGATGTTGAGCGGAGTTGTGTCTGCAGGATACTCGGGGTGGTACTGGACCTGGAAGACAGGACCTGGAAATAAAGGATTAAGATCTCCTCTTCCTCGTCTCCTGCAGCTTGACGAGTAGTTGTCTTCCAGGCAATCTGCATCTACGCGAGCGCCTCCTCTGAAATCGTGGCCGTCGATGCCTCGACGTCTTCTCGTTCCGCATCTTTATCTTACGACTACCGTACGACCTGTGCTTCGTAGTAAACTGAGGTGGCGTTACATGACTCTTTCATTTATCCATCATTAATAATCTCGAAAAATCGTTTTATAGTCTCATCAAGATGCCATGTGCGCGTATTCTACAGTGATATCTTCTTCAGAGTAACACCACCTCTTCTATAACATCTCTCACGGCTACACGCGGTAGAAACGACTTTTTTCCTGTTAGAGATTCTCTTTTTAAGAACACAGTAAAATGAAATCATTCTTTATATTTACACTGATTATTCTTAAAGCCTTATCTTTTATTTTATTTTCATTTATAGATCGCAACATTCGTGTAAAAATATAACAGGTTAAAAAAAATGAAAGTCGTCTATACGCGAGTTGCCGTGAACAGGGGTAGCAACGATGATGATGGGAGATGTCGCGAGGGGGGTGCCGATTCGACTATCCCTTACATAGTCTCACCATTAAGACATCAAAAGTGAGGCGACAGGTTGCGTGAGGAACGAGTAACACAAACAGGCGAATCGGCGAGTCTTTTATTATTGGGGTAGGGGAAAGAGGGCAACGAGAAATCTCTATCTCGGTGACACCGGCGCACTATTTTATCCGGTGAGCGGAAGAGATGCGGGGGGTTAGAAAAGAAATTTTAAAAAATCAGGGGGCAAATGCATATCGCGATCCACTGCAAAACGTAGCCGGGACGAGTTTGACTGCTTCTAATTGGAAATGGAATTTGCGACACCGAATGCCGAACCTCGGGCGAACCTTGGGAGACCAGGAGTGGCTTTTCGCCCTCCTTCTCCCCCTCCGGTCCGGGTTCCTAAGGTTGACCTTCGGTTAAGTAACTGGCGAGCCTGAAGAAATAGCGTACAGGTCCCGCGCGATGGTACTCACCTCATATTGATGAGATACTGTGCTAACGCCACGGCATCCGGATTCCCGGTTATGGTGATGGTGCGGTCCGTTGCTCCGCCCTCCCTCTCCTCGCAGTTGCTGATTCTGATCATGGCGCCCGAGATCTGACGGATCTCAGCGATTTTAGTACCGCCCTTGCCGATGATGCAACCGATCAGCTCATTTGGCACGGTCATCTCATGCGTCTGATTGTTCGCTGCAGGTTGCTGCCTGTTTGTGTTGCTCGTACGCAGCTGGCTCCCGGCCAATGCGGCTAATGCTACGATCATTGCACAAATGTTAGAAAAGTTTCGGCATGATCGTAAAGTATGAAGAGAAATTGCCTGTTATAAAAACAAATATTTGAAGAAGAAGATGAGGTAGATTTCTCTTATCTGACAATTGAACAAGTTTCTTAAGACTATTCTCATTAGTTGCCTTAGTCGAAAGTTCACTGATATTTACAGATTCCATCTTTTTCCATCTCGAACTACTTCCTCTATTTAATTAAGCTTAATTGTTAAAAAAACACTGATATAATAAAAAAGAAGAGAAAAACCTTATTAATTTAAATATAATATATATATATATAAATTCGTCTTTTGTCCATCTATTTCTCGACATCGTATTCGCTTACCTGCTGGATTAAGACCACCCGTGTTCGCTGGTGTTGCGAGTCCCCCGAGACCCAAGGCTGCCAGTCCAGCCAAAGGATTGCTGCCCAGTTTGCCCATCTGCAACAACGACGATGCGATCCATTGTTCAGAAATAGGTGCCGCGGGCAGAGAACGAGCAATAATTACTCGGAGTGTGCGTTTTAAAGAGGAGAGGGTTTACGACGACGACATCGAAAAAGTAATATATCTACATATTTGAACCTGTGTCCGTTCCCTCGCGCGAGGATCTTCGATCGCGAGCAAGAACTCTTAGCTCAGGGGCAGGCTCACCGAGAGAGATCGTTCTGATTTTATAACGCGCGCAAAAAAAGGAGAAGGGACACGCGCAGTTGACGACAATTCCATCATTTCGGGGACCATTGTCACATGAAACTATCAGCCTCATCGTCTCACGGTCTTCGCGACAAACAGTAAGCTCTACGATGGCCATTTGTGAGCATAGTTTCCAAATATATTCAACCCAGAGCAAAATTTTAACAGCATTATTAAAATTTGTGTTGGGAATCTTTTTGCCAATAAATTTTCCCTGTAATTAATCCGTGAGAAATTAAGGGAAGATAATTGAGATCAAATTGAAAAAGGTAAGAAGAGATTCTGGTACTAATTAAAATCTAAAGAAAATTATTAAGACGTCTCACTGCAGCCATATTAAATTATAAATGTCGAAAGTATGAGAAATCATATAAATTTTTTCTATCAGACAGAGATCTAAATCTTAAACAAAAACTTAATTTGCAAATATTTTGCATCCGTGCGTGATATATTAATTTAACATTGATTTTCAAATCAATATAATTTTATGAATATCCGCCGAAGAGATTTTCTAGCTTCTGATGTCATATCATATATAAAATATCGCTCTGACTAGTCTCTAATATAATCACAGAGATATAAAAATTAGCACGTCTCTGTGAAATGGATTAGCGATAATACATTCCGGTTTCTCTGGGTTGGATAAAGGGCATGCGATGCCTAAAATGGCCATCGATAAAAGTCGAGCTAGTGAACCGTGCTGCGTTACTTCGAACATCATGGCAGAAATCACTTAGAAATAGCTTTATAAGGAGGGGTCGTTCAGAAATTACAGAAAGAGAGAGCGAACGAGACGGAGAGAGAAGAAGGACGCGAAGGATCCTTCCACTCTCATTGTGTGATGCTGGTAAACCGCGCGAAATAATCGCGATAATTTTCCTCCGTTTCCACATTATACACGATATATTCGGCATCGTTTTATTTGTACCGCGTTCCGCGCTTTAATTCGTTGCGATCTTGAACGACTATGAACGATATTATTTATTATCGCAATTACGTAATCATTATTAATTGTGTAATCAGAAATGGACAAAATTGTGTTAAATTATCTATTTTAACTACCTTGAATGTATATCGATCATTTTAATTTGCCGCAATAATTACCTCATGAATATTACGATAAGCTAATCGTTCGAAGAAAAAATTTAAATAATTTGAATAATTATATCTGCTAATTGCACTCTAATAATAATATTTTATATTTACTCTTCTTAAAAAGAACGAAATGAAAGGCAAGTGGAAAGGAACAGGAAATATAGATAGGTAACATTGTGTCTTTATACGAATGATAAACTTCATTCTCTATCAAAGTCGTTATCTAAACTAACTTGTGTGCACAATTTCTAACATACAGCGTGTTGCACTGTATATATAAAATACGCGCTTGTGTCATATATATTATATACATATATATGCATATGGGTTTAGTATATACCTTTTACGTAAAAAGCTTTTAATCTGATATATTATTATCCATTAAGTAGGATGTAAAATGTAAATATATGTATGCAGAATTTCTGAATAACGCGTTAACGTTAATAAAAAATTAATATTTTATATTTATTTTTGATATATTATAATAAATAATATTTTAATATATCATACTTTCGTTGAATTGTTCAATTATTAGTCATATATATTCTCAATGATTAATCGAAAGTTCGAGAAGAGGGTATCGAATTGTCGACAATCGACAAGTTTTCTGAAAAACAAAAAAATTAACGTAGATCTGGAATCACGAGTGTGCAAACACTTCTCTCATAGACAACCGTCTCGATGTGATCTCTAATATGCCTAAAATGGTGGAAACGTAATGTTACAGGGCAGCCCACCCTCACGCGAACTCGTCGCTGACTCTTGGCTAAAAGAGTGCCGGAAGCCATGCTGTACTAAACAGGATGCCGAAGGAACAATGGGCAACTCAGGATGAAGGCGAAGAAACGAACAAAACGTAGCTTGACAGTCTGACAAGAGCGATATTAATGTATGTGTCGTGTGTGTGTGTGTCTGTCTTTATTTGTGTATACCCGGCATGTGCGTCTCTCATTTCTCTTCTTTTTTTATTTCTCACACAGTTGAAATTAAACACAAGCACGGATATGTAAATAGGTGTAGTTGATTCATTAGATTAAACCGATACATTGTTAATAATTTCCTTTGCAAACTCTACTCTGTCGCTGGTTAAAAAAAAATTAAATTATCTTTTTTCAAAATATTTTTTAATCTCTCGAAACAATGAAATATTTCGAAATCAGTACATAGTAACAAACGGTCTAAACCATTTTGCAATTAGTTTATATATATCAAAGGTAAATATATATATATAAGTAAATGAGTAAATAAGAGAAAGAATTTTAAATTATAATTTAATCTAAAATTACATAAAGATTAAAATACTATTATGCATTCAGTTTATTTTTATAAAATTTCATTACTTTACTGTTATAAAATTTAATTTTATGAAGCCCTTTATATATTTATAATTATTTAGATTTCAAAAACCAATTTGAAACCTTTAACACAAACACATAAATATATGAGCAGTCTTTTTAATATGATAATTAGTATGTGTCGAGAAAGAGTTTGCAATTTGATTACTATAAACAGTATATCTCTCTCTTTTTTTAAAAATCATTTTAATCGAATCAAAATGATAATCTTTTCAATGTGATACGTCTAGCTAAATTAAAATTGATCATAAAAATTCAAAGTGTCAATTAATTGTATTAAACTAGGAGCGAGAAATAAACATTTAGGATAATTAATACGAAAACTGAATTTAGATAAATCTGTAGATATACGTTTGCAGTTTCTTTCCCCTGAAACTTTCTCTTTCTGTGAAGGGAAATTTGGTCATTGTTTTTGGGAAGGGAAAGTCAGTTTTCAAAAAGAGGACGGGGAAGAATTTTTCTTATGAGAGAAACCGTGTGAGAGATAAATAGAAACAGAAACACAAAATCGGTGTACAAGGACAGAAGCAAAGTAGTAGTAATAATCGTGTACTGTTATAAGCCGTAGAGTTTATATCAAGCAGACTGAAAAACTGAGAAAGAGTATTAAAGATGGGATCGTGAAAGAGAGTAGATATAAAGCGCAATAGAATAATAATAATATACCTAGGTAATCTACCTCTTTTCGTGCCACGCATGCATATATCTGTTCGTTTGTGATTTTTTCGTAAGTATATTATATTTTCTCGTCGATCTTCTGCCGATCAACCCGTCCTTTCAGCCACGTCTCTCAAAGTTAACCCGGATACCAAGAGAGATCGCGAACAGGAAGAAAGAGGAAGAGAGAAAAAAAAGAACCGTGATATCAAAGCCGCAAATACAGTATATCCGAAAAGGCAATGGGAGATGTTATGTATTATGCTATCGACGCGTATTTTTCTTTCTATCTCGCGTTTACTTCGTCTTATTTCCGGATAGCAAATCTCGGACTCGAGAAAATCGGGCTCCGTGTCTCGGTCGTCGGTCGTTGAAAAGCGCACAGAAAGAGAAGATAGGACAGAAGGTAGGAGATGCGACGATAACGCCATTCTGATAATGCCTTGTCAAAACATTCGCATGGATCTCGACTTTGGAGATTTCGTCGCGTAAGAAATCCGATTTGGATGTTGAGTCACGTTTTTCTTTGTTGCGAAAAATCCTCCTCGACAATATACAGGAGCGTTGGACAAAAATAAGTATTTCAATCAAATGCGAAATTTAATTGTACACTTTTCGTTAAACGAAAAACTAATTTCAGAACCATTCCGATCCCGATTGAAGAGTTTGAATTAAAATCCGATAGTTTGTTCAGATATGCTGAATGTGACTTCAGATATAACTTTACAATATTTTCTTACTGAATTAGAGAACACATCAATATAAAAAAAAAAACTTATAATTGGAAAAAAATATATTCAAAAACTAAAAGTCTCCTGTCGCGTTTCCGCGGTCGAATTGATCGTATGAGCATTTTTATCAGAGTGACGTTTCATGGCGTCTCTGCCGATCGATCGGCCGGACGAGTGGATTTTTCAGAGCACCAGCACTGATGGCTCGGAATTATAATGTCGACTTATTTAACGAGATATCGATTTGGCCTCCTCATCGATCATTCGAACCATTCGTCGAAACCTGTGACGGTAACATCTTGGGACCTTCTGTATATGTCTCTCTCTGTCTGTCTCTCTCTCTCTCTCTCACTCTCTCTCTCTGACCGAATCCAACGACAAGCCATGACGAATCCATTGTGCGACCCGTGAGCAAGCATTCATGCTAAGCAGACTCGATCGTTCAGCGCGCGAGACTCGGACCAAATCCGTATATTTTGCCTCCAAAAATTCCTCCCGAGAGCGCTTTCGCCGCTCTCGGACGATGATCGTATCGACAAAGCCAGATTACTGCATTTGCTCGATGCAATCAATCTGTATCAGATATAAGTGACAAAGATCGATTAACTATAGGCTCAGTATATCTGCATTTTTGTTTTCGCATACCTGCACTTTTCTCATCTCTAAATATTATACGTAGATCTATAGAAGAGATATATAGAAGAATAAAACAGTCAATACGATCATCAGTGGAATGATGTAAATGCAACGTTTAAGTGCACGACGAAAACTTTCAGATACCAAGTTGACATAATATATGTCAATAAAAAGAAAACACAACTATTAATTGCTAATATTAAAATAAAATTGATGAAAAATGAATTCTTAGAATCCAAAATTAGTCTAGATAAAATTGTAATTGAGAGTCGACAAAAATCAATCAAACTTATCTCGTTATTAAGTTCTAACCATTCGTTAAAATTGAATGCAAATACCGCATGCTAAAGTCAATTTGCCAGATAAATGCCCATAATGGTGAACGAGACATCGATCGGGAGACGCTACGAATTCTCTCAGTTTGCAATTCAACGTGGTATCAAAGTTTATATCGTGTCGTGCAAAACGCACTCCATGGCATGCATCGTTTTGAATTTCTCTATGTATTTGTGAAAAAAAGACGATAAGCAATTCTTAAGGTGATCAACCCACTACTCAAAATCGCAAGCATATTATATATGAAGGAGACACACGTGTACGCAGGCTCGGATTGAACTTGTTAGAAGCGTCTCGGTAAACGTTTAAAAACTTTGAAAGAAAGAAAGAAGAAAATAATACAGAGAAAAAAAGCATGCACGTAACGACACGTGCGGATCACATGAAAAGCGCAAAGCTAGCAAACCTTTCGCGCGACTTCGCTGATATCGAAAGTTTTTTTTTTTTTTTTTTTTTTCGAGAAAGCGAAAGAGAGATCAGCTATCCGCGAGCACCGCGAAATCTGAGATTCGCAGAAAAACGTCTCTTTGATTAATTAAAAAAAAAAAGATCGCAAATCTACTTCCATACTTTTGACGAGAGAAATCTTCTCTCACAGTGGCCGAGATGGCAAAACAGTTAACGATGAAAAATAAAATTCGCGCATTCAGAAACTATCAAGTATAATTACAGCCTGTGCGTCTTATTTCATTCCGCGATGTTTAATCAAATGTTCCCGCGCAATCGAAGTCACGCGATTAGAAAACGTTTGAAGGTACATACGGTCCGAGTTAATCATACGACAGGATATTCTATCGTTCCTCTCGCAGTTGATGACAACTTGCAAGACATCGCGACACAAATATTCCTGGATAAAAGAAACTCGGAGTCGTATAGAGGAGTATCGAGCAGAAAGCCAAGATGTTGATGCATATACGCGGAAACGGAAAGGGATACAAAGAGCTTCAAGAGGAGGGAACCAGGTGTGGTTCTAGACAATAGTGAGATATAAATATATTATGAGCTTTCACGCGGCATTCGGTAGAGAAATTGGAACGATTTTAAATTTAGAGTTATGTCGGTCGTAAATTCTGTCAACCATATATTATAACCGCATCCGTTGTTTATTGTTTCGTGCTCTACGCGAAATAATCGTAAATGCCAGACTCGCCGGAGAGTTACTTTGATGCATCTAGACATCGTCTCGCGATTCCTCACACAATCGGGAATGATTCATTGTTTATACATATATATATATGCTATAAATTACGTGGAAAGAAAAGAATGAGACATCTTAGTACGATCGATTTTTTAATTCATATGGAATATACGTGAAAGTAAAATTATATATGTATATCGATCGTGAGTAGGCGGTGTATAAATGACTATGCATATTTTAAATTGTCTTTTCTTCCGACATAATCTTCTGAAATAACGTTCTACCGTTTGAATTCTAAATTGAAAATTTACATACATTGTTGAATATCAATTTTGATTTCACTTGGACTTGCGCAATTCTCAGAAAATTTTCTGCCAGTGCAATATACTATTCACATTGTTTGATATAATAAATTTTAAGAAAATTATTACGGAGAAAAAGAGAAGAAAATTCAAGCGCGGATTAAATCAACAAATTACGGACAAGAGGAATCACAACTCTATGAATTTTTTTAAGACTGCCAGTTTATAATCTAAATCGCTATTTAGTCGTTGTCGCAATAAACGAGTAACTGCACGGTTGACCATCGTTAATCTATAAAATTTCCTACCTCGAAATTGCTAGCTTAACCACAAAGCAATTCTACTAATGCCATGAACGAGCATTGCTTCACTGCACGAGTGATTTCTCTTAACTGCCGTATATAAAAAAGCAATAAATGTTGAATTAAAAATAAATGATTTATATAGCTGCTATAAAATTGTTTCGTTGTTTCAAACTAATTGTTTGCATCATTAATTGTTTCAACATTAACCGATCTAATTTATAGTCATACTTTGCTAAAGATAAGGAGATGTGTTTTTTTCCAGAAACATTCGACTTTTTTTCGTAATCGTTCCAACTTCAAACCATCTGCCATCGTCGGGCTGAAATTTGTCCGAATATATCAAGGATCGTGTACAGTGAGGGGACACTGAACAGGGGGTGTTGTATCAATTTCCTTGAACAAGTGGACAACGGAAATCCATATCGTATGTATATGTTATTGAAGGAGATATGGCGGTGGTAGCCGAAGGGTTGGTATCGTGTGGTCGAGAAAAGGTACGGGGCGAGGATGGATCACGAAAAACAAAAGACTTACGGCGTCTGCCACGAGGTGTGCGGGCGGGAGGGCTGCCTGCAAGTGTCCACTCTTCAGCAGGGGGTCGGCGAGGCCTGCCACGCTGGCGTGTAAGGGGCTCGGATGGAGAGGATGATGTGGGGTCGTAAGGTGGGCCGTGGCTAGGAGCGGGTGCCCGTGAGAAGCGAAGGACGAAGGGTGGGCCGCGAAGGGCAAAGTTTGGGTGTTCAGCGAGGGCGGAATGGGCCCGGCAGCGGGCGCGGGCAATGGTAATACTGTACTTACGTCCGAGTGGGCGGGCACCGCGTAATTACCCTGGATGGTGTAGGCTTGCCCACCAGCCAGGATCACTGGCCCACCGACTTGGGGTTTGGGGCGATAAGGGATCGTGGCACCTTTAGGAGGGGACTGAAACAGAAAGAAACACACGCACGAGTGCGAATACACCGATCAAGTCATTACAGATTTGGTACGGCGTCCGACGTCGTAAAGGGTAACCCTTTTACCCTATTAAAGTCCAGAGTGATGTATCAATTTGGGTTCAGAAAAAATTGTTTCGTAATTGAAAAGCTTGGAAATAATTTAAATGTAATCAAAATTTGTTACTACCACTAATTTATTCTGGACTTTAGTAGACTGATCTAGTTCATCATAGTTTGACAACAAAAGTATTTAAACTCCGAAGTTAAATCGATTATAATATTAAATATTCAAATCTTGATATCATTGCAGTTACTATTCATTAATAATCATATAAAGAATTTTAGATACAATTTGAATAATCGAATTAATGATACTCTAAATATTTCTACAAATGCGGATTATTTTCTCTTCAACTGTTATAGAGCAATGTAATAATTTATACAAACTATGATGACACTAGAACGATCGGACCATGTATACATACCTCTAGCATAACGCAGCAAATATGATATATGCACTGCGTAATCGCCTCGCTGGTACCGGATATGGTTACTGCACGTTCCGTCGAATTAGGCAGCATCTCGGAAGCGACTTGAATAGAGGCGCCGGTGACCTCACGAATTTCCTTGATCTTGGAACCACCCTTGCCGATCAAGGAGCCGCATTGCGAAGCGGGGACAATCAGTCTGAGCGTGATGGGCGGCCTCGACACACCGCCGCCGCCGCCGGCACCGCCACCCTGGATGTCGTGGAATTGGGAGCACCATTCCTCAAACTTCTTGCATATTAGCGTGAACGCCTTGAAGATTGAGTTCGTCGGCCCGGTGACGGTCACTATTCGCTCCGGGCAGGAACCGTCGGAGATGTTGATTTTCGCGCCGGACTGTATAATCGAAAAAAAATATTATTAATCATATATATATATACAATAAATTATTTTCGATTTCGTACATTACAATAGATGATTCAATGTCTGCTATTTTAAAAGATTGAATTAGTATAAGGAGATGAGCAGAAAAACAGATTTGAGAGAGATGTACAAATTTACTTGCCCTCGAAAAATCTGAAAAAACGACTGCAAAATTGTAATAATAATTTACATGCTTTCGCGTGCAGAGTATCGTCTTTTGACGTGGCATTATGCACGCGACTATATGCGACTCTTATTTTTCTTCATTGAAAAGACACATGCACATCTGGCAACAAGAATGTAATTGATACTTGCCTCCTCGCGGAACCTCTTGACGATCTCTCCTTTTTTTCCGATAATACTACCAACTTCCTGTAACAAAGTAAGAATATTATATTAGTTTTTTTCATCCTCGTATACATACTCTTTTATAGATCCTGTTACATAAACTCGACATAACGCTTTATTGATCATATTCTAAATAATGTAGAAATTGTTTGCGAATCCACTAAAAATAAAAAGTATAAGCTTATATAAAATGTATCAAATTAATGACATTTCGATCGACAGTATAAAAGATAATCGCAAAAAATATTTTCGTTACATTACGAGCAGATGTTTCATTCTGCTAGATACAATAGCATCTTTGTATTATACATCAACAGATCCAGCACGAGAAAGTAACTGCGAGACGTATACAAGATAAATGGCAAAAATGACCATCGGATACATAAGTAGCTGATGTCCAGTCAGACTTTACGTCTGCCCTGTCTAACCTCAAGATAATGTCACTGTTAGGCCATCAAGAAAGAGCGATATAGCAGGTATATTCCTGCGCTCTATCTAAACTTAGACGACGCCTCCCGGACGAAATGCCAATGTACCTTGGAACGTTGAGTTTCACATATCTCACGTTAGATTTATCGTTTCTCATTTATTAATTCAATTGGGAGCATCATCAAAATTTCATCGCGAGCGATAAAAAAAGCTCGTCCTACTCGGCGCATTTGATCGAGTTAAAAATGATCGAATCAGGAGCTATAGATAGTAAAATCGCGAACTTGCATTTACATTTCGCGAATGCTGACCTTAATCGGATTTACGATAGCTGTCGTTGGAAGTGAGTGTGAGTCAATCAGATACGGTAGTCATTCGCAAATTCCTATTGACGCGCACGAGGTTACCGCGATCGGGCAAGCGTCATCGTCGACGAATTAGATGCACGCCGAGGCAAATATAGCCGGAACAAGAAGACAGCGAGACGATGAGCGAGGAGAAGGTTTGGCGATGCGCCAGCCACGAGGGTCACCGACGAATCGGCGAGATTGCAAATTCTCGAGAGATCAGATCGCATCGGGCTACATTATCAACCCAACGGACAGGACATCGTGGCTGTTCCTCCGCTGGATCGAGAGAGAAGAGCTATGTATAGCCACGTTCTGCCGGTCAATACTTTGAGTGCGCACAGCCTACTTTTATGAGATAAGATTAAAAGAGAGTTTTCCGATATTGCGCCCTACTTCTGTAAATACCGCATTGTCGCAAAAGCTGGAAAATAGCGAGTAGCATAGTGACAGAGGACTAAAAAATTCATTGCATTCATAGCATTCAACGTGTTAAATGCGATGTACCGATTCGAGAAGCACGCAAAACGAGACGAAACGTCGTAAATATAAAATAAGCAACAAGTGGCGACGAGAGAGAAGTTACCGACAACAATTTCGTTATCGCATTTATCACGAAGGTTAGTTTACTTTGAAAAAAATGGAGGTAGTGAAAGATCGAGAAAACTTTTGGAATCGTTCTATGAGCACGGACTAGAACAGGACTTCTGAACGATTGGCCAACAGCCCTGGCTGCGATCCAACAAATCCCGCTGGAGTCCAGGATTTGTCCAAAAACTCAAAAAGGGAATGCTGCATCGTAAAGAGCGTCCCTTCGCTCGATTCAGAGATATTAATCGTCATCTTTCGCTTTTAACTGATAAACTCAACCAGTGAAGCTGAGGGATTGATACTACGTGGCTCTGAGAGACGGAAAGAAAATATTAGGATAACAAGTCCGACTCCTGGTAAGATAAGCTCGAGTCTGGACTCGAGCCAAATACTTACGCCGTAGTATAGTATCGCGAAAGATCGAAGAGACACGACCATGACATTGTTGGAAGAAACAACGACTGCGAAGTTGATGGAATAAATGATATTCGTCAAAATTCTTTCTAGCATCGAGAGATCGATACGAGAAAAATTAATTGTAATTTTTTAATTACAAAGTCACTGTAATATTTCGTTCCAACTCGAAGATAATAATTGCAATTGTTAATAAGAATCTGTCCACTTCTCCAAAAAAGAAAAAGGCGATTATTTTTTTTTTACGTGTATCAAAAACAAACGTATACTCTCTGTATCGCGAGATGGAATTTACGGAGCAAATGCCGTTCCATCGGAGGGATAATGAAATCGCGATAACTCGCGATGCAAATTGGCAAATTGGCTTTCGGCCCTGGCCGGGGTCCAGTCTGTCCTTAGAAGATCACAGTCTAGGTAGCAGACATAATGCCACGCCAAAAATGCGGCCAGACGTATTTATTTCGCGCGAAAGAGGCTACTCGACTATCCATTTACCGGTTTGCGAAGCTTCCAAAACGAGTGTTGCAATGCGCGGCATTGGTGAGACGAATAATCAAGCGCTAATAAACGTCATCGCAAAATTGTGCGTTCAGAATCATCGTTTGTAAAACGATGACCCGAAGACGCGCAATCACGCTCCTTCTCGCTCAACGTCTAAAAAAAGATCCATCGCATTGAAATTATTATTAGATCAATTTTCAAATGACCTGTTAACGAGAAATTTCCACAAGAGCAATATAATTATAAAACTGGAGATAAAAAATTAATATAGCATAATATATAGGAAGCATCAAAAAATCAGATACGATTAGTTTCACGTATGTATATACACATATATTGCGCACATAAACAATATAAAATATTATAAAATCTGTGAAAAAAATTAATCCGCAAAGAATGAATCGCGTAATCTTGCAATTGGATTATTTATTTATAATCCAGCGTTCGTGATAAATGCATGTGTAATTAGTAAGATCCCGCTCGTGTGCATCGTGTGATTTTCAAGTGAGTTAATTTTTTCATCCTGTTGAAAAAAAATGCAAACACCTCGAAAAATAAAAACAAAGAGATACGTCACAGCATATCGTCAATGTAAAAAAAAAAAAAAAAAAAACACGATTGTATATGTGTAATGAGATTTGTCAGGGAAATATTTCCTCATGTAGCAGAGGATTCATTTATAGAAAATCAGATACGACCGAGATGATTGACAGTGTGTTGAAAACCCCTCGAAAAGATTCGTGCATCAATAATAAGTAAAGAGGGATGAAAGCTTAATCACGTAGCCGAGTATCGTTCAAATGTGCAGTAATGTGCAATAATTTCTATGTCGCACTTTAGAACGAACTCTGTCATCTCATCTGCATTTTATGGTACACATTTCGCGTATGAAAAATTCAAATTCGTAATAAACATAAAGAATCGAACTAACCCCTATTAAGCTGGCCCCACCACCAACGCCAAATAAAGTCGCACCTATCGATTAATTTAGTGCTAATTATGTGCTAATTTGTTGCCGTAGTCCGGATTTTGTCGCTCAAACCGTTTAGCAGGAATTAATGTTCAAAGTGGGGGGGCTGGCTTGACATTAAGCTAGCCCCCCCCATAGTGAAAAAAAAATCGCACCTATCAATTAATTTAGTGCTAATTATGTGCTAATTTGTTGCCGTAGTCCGGATTTTGTCGCTCAAACCGTTTAGCAGGAATTAACGTTTAAAGTGACATTAAGCTAGCCCCCCCCATAATGAAAAAAATTATAGAATGCTCCGCGCCGTATCAAGTAAAAGTAACTCTAAAAATGTGTTGATCCTTTGTTTTTGGTATCAAAATAATCTACAGAGAGTGTACTAACCAAATAAATGCAAAACTGAATTTGTTGCTCGATTTTAACTATCAAAACGCGACGCTTTGTCGCCACGGAACACATACGTCGCGCGGAAATATATCATAAAATTAATAAAAAAATTAGTTGCTCGGCTGTTTTTGGTATTAAGATGATCTACAAACAATATGCTAACTAAATAAATGCAAAACCGAATTTGTTGCTCGATTTAAACTATTTAATTAAAGACTTTGTCGCCGCGGAACATATATGTCGCGCGGAAAAATATCATAAAATTGATAAAAAAATTAGTTGCTCGGCTGTTTTTGGTATTAAAATGATCTACAAACAATGTACTAACTAAATAAATAAGAAATTGAATTTGTTGCTCGATTTAAACTAATTAGAAAAGAGACTTTGTCGCCGCGGAACATATAAGTCACGCGGAAAAATATAATTAAAATGATAAAATAATTTGTTGCTCGGCTGTTTTGGGTATAAATATATTCTACAAACAATAAACTAACTAAATAAATAAGAAATTGAATTTGTTGCTCGATTTAAACTATTTAAAAGCGAGAATTTGTCGTCGCGGAACATATAAGTCGCGCAAAATCTCGTTTTTAATTAGTTCAAATAGTGCAACAAATTCAATTTCTTATTTATTTAGTTAGTATATTGTGTGTAGGTTATATTTATACCAAAAACTGCCGAGCAACAAATTATTTTATCACTTTAATGATATAAATTCGCGCGACTCATATGTTCCGCGGCGACAAAGTCTCGTTTTTAATCAGTTTAAATCGAGCAACAAATTCAATTTCTTATTTATTTAGTTAGTACATTGTCTGTAGATTATATTTATACCCAAAACTGCCGAGCAACAAATTATTTTATCACTTTAATGATATAAATTCGCGCGACTCATATGTTCCGCGCCGACAAAGTCTCGTTTTTAATCAGTTT